>NW_015643932.1:600103-638813 GCF_001515625.1 Sinocyclocheilus rhinocerous
CCGATTATGGTAAAATGCTTAAATATCGGGAAAAATATCGGTAAATCGATATATCGGTCGATCTCTAATCTAGTCATCTCAAAAATGGCTCAGACTAGTGCTGGGCGGTATACTGGTTCATACTGAATACCGGTGTTTATTTTTGTTATGATATGAATTTTTAAAATACCGCAATACCGGTGTATGTCGCTTAAACAACGTTCGGAACGCGACACTGTTTGAAAGGGGTCCGTTTTCACTGTTGCACTGTGGTGAGGGAACAGCTGTATGTGTTACTAAGCGTGAAAGTTCCGAAACTGAAGCTGTAGAACTAATAGAACGTGATGACACAGAAGAACTCATCCACAATATCCACATTGACCGCCACAAATATCCACCGCCCCCTGCCATCAGCTCCCGCGTCTCACACACACACGAGTGCGACTTTAGCACTAGATTTAGCAACTTTCAGACCCTTTTAGCGGATTTTTTGCATAGAATATTCATACTGACAAACCTAGCGACTTTTTTTGTATAAACCTTAGCTATGGTTCAGTTGGAAGATTTCGCCAGTGCTGTCCCGCGAACGCGAGGTCTGACTTTCCCGGAGAAGTGTCACCTCTCTCGGCATCTGTTCTGTGCAGTGAGCGGCAGAGAAGCAGCGCATTCAGTTGGCCGCACCGCAGCCGACTCGTCAATAAATGAGTACAAAACAGCGTTTCCTAGCACCTGTCACTTACTGATTGGTTGGAATTATAAATATGAGCGTAGTGTGTCTGTTAATATCACATGTACTTTTTTGTTTGTTGTTTTTTTTTTGTTTGTTACTCAGACGCAGGCAGTGCGCTGCATGAGACAAAAAAGTAATATAGCCAAAACAACCGCATAGCCGCTCTTTAGTGTAGATGCATGTTGATTTTATCAGACGATGCCGCGATTATAAATGAGAGTGACTCCTGGTTAACATATATTAAAAGGGGTCGTGTTTAGTCACTATTTAGTGTGGTATTTTTTGACAATATTCACTCATCATGACAGTAAAATAGGGCATTCTAAGTCAATATACTGCAGTATTTCCTCTCTCAATCAGTAGAAAATATGGTTAACACCCGGTCATGCATGAGAAAAAAATACCGTCATGTACCGTGAAATCTGTATAATTTTGAAAAATACCGTGCTATAAATTTTTGGTCATACCGCCCAGCACTAATCGAAATCGTCATAAAATCACGATTTGAGCGTGCGCGATTTCTAAATCGCTTTATAGCACGATTTTCCGCGCCCCCGACCTCCCGCAGTATGCTATCCGAACCATAAATCACAAAATTGATCAAAGAAATCGCGATAGGATTTTTTTGGCCATATCGCACAGCCCTATTCGGTATTCGGCCTTCGACCCAGTGTTTCATTTTGTTCGGCTTCGGCCAAGAATTTTAATTTCGGTGCATCCCTATATTATACCTATCAAAACTTTAGTATTTATTTTAAGAAAATAATATTTCTATTCAGTAAGTATGCATTAAATGCATCAAAAGTAACAGTAAAGACATTTATAATGTTACAGAAGCTTTCTATTTTGAATAAATGCTGTTCTATTAATCAAAAAAATCACTGTTTCCACAAAAATATTAAGCAGCACAACTGTTTTCAACATGTTTTCAACTGTTTTGACCCATTTTAGTGTCTGCTAATACTAAGTTGTGTTGGTTATTTATATAATTCTGTGTGATTTATTACCGTATTGACCCGAATATAAGACAATGTTTTTTTCTTGGCAATACATCTGAAAAAACGCAGTCGAATAAAAAGCACATATATGAAATTTCAGTTGTCATCCTGCTGTCCATGAAAACTTCCTGTAGGTATCCCTCTTGTGATCTCCAGTTGTCCTGTGGTTTATGTCATTGCCAGCATGACAGCCACAGACACACATACATGTCATTGAATGATGTATGAGCATCGGTGCTTAGCTGACTGAAGAGGCTCTATTTCAAAATTCATGAGATCAGATGTTTATTCTGAGCACAGAAGTCATAGCAAAGCTCCTTAGCGACAAGACAATTGTCAGAAGAACTCTTTCTGTTCATGCATGCTTTCTTAAAAGAGGTAATGCAACTCTATCTCTTCCTTCTTTAAGGTGAAGAGGGTCAGCTGTTTCTGCATTAGCTCATCTCTTGGCCTCAATCTGAGGATGTGATGACACCGGCGCACTTGACGCGTAACTTAGTCCCGAGCAACTGCCGCTTGCCTTACAAGGCTGTAAAAGCTGCGCGCTTGCAAACCAACGCTCCATTCATGCATTCTGCCAGACTTGTTAGTCCACACTTTTCATATTTGAGCTCATTAACCAACTTTCATTTCCATCCTCAAATTGCAACATGCCACTCCAAACCTCCTCCACCACAGGAAGTCTTGCAGGGTTCTGTTAGACCGTTGTCACTCACTGCTTTGTGCCTTTCCGAGGACATTAGGGGCCACTAAGGTGCTTTGGTTTAGACAGAGTGCCAAGACACTGTTGCGTCTGACCGACACTCCACAGGAAGGACAGAAATAGAGATGGAGGAAGAGGCGGGCTTAGAGCGAATACTGTGTGAGCCGTTGGACATCGTTTGCACATTTTCTGCTCTTTGATCGTACAATTACCAAGCTAGCTATAATCGCATCTGCTCGCGTCTGCCAGTACCTGTGTGTGTGCAAGGGGCTGCTTTTCGAGGCCATTAACAAAGGCCTTGGGCAAACAGACAAGAGTCTGTTCAAACACAGGGCGGAAGCTCCCCTAATGAGGATGTTTACCAATGCGGGGGAAAGAACGTGAGCAAACAGGGATGTGGACACATGGCCGTCAACACCTCCCAGCTTGGTCCTGTCACCTCCGCCACTGATGGGGGAGTCGGGGCTCTCGTTTCTGCCCTCATCACACCGGCAGCAGTCAGACATGCCCACGATGACATCTCGTCCCGAGCAAGCCGCTCGGGTTTGACATCTCCGCTGGCACTAATTCCTGTGGCTCTTATTAGGATGTATTGTGAGCTCATTTTGTGCTATTGTTACAGCCCTCTTTTAGTCATATCTGTCACCTCCCTCCCTCCCTCCTTTCCTCTTCTCTCCTCTCCCTCTTCGATGCTCTGTGCCAGGTGCTCTTATAACCTGCGCAGACAGGCAGACAGAAACCGAAAGAGAGAGAGAGGCGGATAAGATAGATAGATAAATAGAAAGAGAGAAAGGAGCGGAAATGTCTTAAGAGATAGCAAGGAGCTTTTCTCCTGATAATAAGGCTGGAAACCATTGTTAGTGGTGCAAACAAATGGCAAGCCTGGCTTTTGTGTCATGGTTAAATATACTTAACTCGCTACATGGTGTAAAGTGGAATAAAGCGTGACCTCTGTGCAGCTAGGGAATAAAGGGTTGTTTCTCCTCAAGCTATTAGATCATTGCAGGTTGATCATTTTTGGAATTCTATTCGTGATTTGCTCAGATTGCTGGAGGATGTGCACACCTGCAGCTCTGTACCTCCCTTGTGGGAGCAGATGGCGTCAGGTTTGATTGTTTGGTCCAAACCCAAGTTTGATTCCACCTTTCTCTTCACGTTGTGTTTTTTAGCTGCAAATTGTATGTTGTTCGAGGGATGTGCAAATATCTAAAAATTGATTTTTGAACAAAAAATTGGGGTTGGTAAGATTTTGTATTATTCATGAAAGAAGTCTCCTGTGCTCACCAAGGCTGCATTTATCATTTATTTATTTGATCAAAAATACAGTAAAAACAGTAATATAGTGAAATATTATTACCATTTAAAAGATCTATTTTAATACATTTTCACATTTTCAAATGTATACATTTTTCTGTGATGGCATTACTCCAATCTTCAGTGTCACATGATCTTTTAGAAATCATTCTAATATGCTTTTATTATTATAAGTGTTGAAAACAGTTTTGGTGCTTAATATTTTTGTGAAAACCATGATTCTTTGATAAACAAAAAGTTTAAATGAACAGCATTTATTTGAAATAGAAATCTCTTTAAACATTATAAATGTCTTTATTGTCACTTTTGATCAATTTAATGCATCCTTGCTGGATTAAAGTACTAAATTCATTACAAATATCTTACTGACCTGAAACGTTTATATGGTAGTGTATATAATAAATTTTTTTTTAGTGGCACTAAAAATGAAAAGCATTATTTGTTTCACTTTTATACAACAGTCCTGGTCCTCAAATCTGATCGGCTGGGTGGCTTGTTGACTGTGTTTACAGGTAGCAGACAGGATGTCAGTCTCCATGTTGCTGAGTTTTTTCATTGGCTTTTTCTGTAGGTTACATCTTTATGCCAGTAAGTGGAGACAAGTGACTGTCTTTATGTCTTTATTAAATCATTTACAACTGATTTTTGCCTGAGAGTCATTGAATTATTAATTCAACCATCTTTCAAAACACTTATTCATTCAGGAATAAATCACCAGAGTTAATTATTAAAAATTGGGTGAAAATTAAAATTAACTTATTTATTGTACTCTTATATAAAAACAATATCACATTCTGTACACAAAAATATCACATTGTTAATAAATAATAACAAAAACAATATCACATTCTGCAAAATGATTAACTGTATTGTACTCTTATATAAAAACAATATCACATTCTGTACATAAAAATATCACATTGTTAATAAATAATATCAAAAACAATAACAAAAACAATATCACATTCTGCAAAATGACTAAATGTATTGTACTCTTATATAAAAACAATATCACATTCTCAAATGTGCTGTTGGTCTGCTAGAGGTTGCAACAAAACCCTTAGTGATAATTCATTTATACTTTATACTTTCATTTATGCAACATTCTTTCGTGATATTGCTGAATTTTTCTCATGTTTTAGTTTTAGTCTCTTTGGTAAATCCCAAGACTAAAAAAAATGGCACTTGGACAAATGACAATTTGTTTTATATGACTCTAATTAATGGACTGTAACACAGTTAGCTGCTTTATGTTGCATCAGCATATTTTAATTTTAAAGCCCTCAGAAAGCCGCTCACCTTGTCTTTCTCTATCCCAGTGTACCTGTCAAGTCACGGCCAGTTTTATCTGATGTTTTTGGATTCAAACACTCTGTGTCCCAGCATGTGATGGAAATTCACACAGGCCGTGTTGCACTACTTTCTCTCTCTCTCTTTTCGACTGAAGTTCTCTTGCCCGTGAAACACAGAATAATGTAATTCAAACAGTTGGGTATAGGGCGGCCCCCTCGCTGGGCCAGCCCGGACCCAAGCAGCGCCTGCAGGATGATCACGCACCGCTGTCAGCCACAATAAAACCACCACTTTACTTAGTAAGTAGGGAACTGCGTGCTGCATGGGGATCTGGAGATCATGAATGAGAAAAGATACACACAGTTTTAGTTAGAGATGGGAATCAAAAACAATTTAACGATTCTGGTTCCGATTCCGCTTAACGATTCTGGTTCTTTAACAGATCCATTAAAGATTTTTTTTTTTCAGTGTTTTTAAGGAAATGTTTGAAAATAAACATCCAATATTTTTATTGCATATATTGCGCTCAACTATCTGTTAGTTTAGACTTTATACGTAATAAGACAGACTTATTTGACTAAATTCTCTAAAAATATTAAATGAAAAATATGGTAACAAACCTCTTCATACACAAAAAGATTCTTGGTTAATTATGAATTTAACAACAGGAAAGTAATAAATTGTGGTTTAGTAAATTAATCAGATTATTCAGTAAATGCTCCAATGGGTTAATAATCATTTTTGATTAACTAAAACTAACCGACATTCGGTATTCATCAAAAGACACTGGTTGAGCTGTACAATATGTGTTTGAATTACTTAAATGAACTGCCTCACAAGAGTTTCTTGTTTGAGAATCAGTCTACACTGGTCGAGCTATTTGTGTTTCATTAACAAACAATAACTGCCTCATAAGAATCAATTGTTTGCGAATAAAACTACATTGGTCGACATATATGTTATTGATTCACTAAACCGAACCAGCTCATAAGAGACATTTCTTAGGGAATCAGGCAATACTGGCTGAGTTATATGTGGTTGGTTCACTAAAATGAACTGGCTCATAAGAGCAGTATCTTAGGAAATCAGATTACACCAGCAGGCGTGGCTTGTCTATATGGGCAGGTGGGGCAGAGCCCCACCAAAATATTCATCCAAAACATAGATCTCTATATAAACTGAATCAATAATAAATTGTAAATGTGTTTAGCGTTCTGCAACAAATATTTTTCGGATTTTCTAGACTATTTTAAGTATTAGTAAGCAGTATGCCACCGATATCAGTCCGCTTCAGCTATGTGTCTGCATCAGGTCAGTAACTAGTTGGCATGTCTGTTTTTTCTATGTGGAGTAGTGGATCAAATTAACAAAGTAGGCTATACTTAAATCCTTTAGTTTAAATGTGCTCACATGAATAGCCTTTATATGGTTCTGTTGTGTTTGTTTGTTTATTTCACCACCCATAGGATAACGCAAGGACATCTCTGCCAAAATTTTGTCCCCATGTGTTCAAAGATTAGAATATAAAGCTTACAAAAAGTTTTTCATATATAAGCGCTACGACCCAGAATCTGCCCCACCTAAATTTACGGTCAGGAGCTGCTACTGTACACCAGTCAAACTATGTGTTTAATTCACTAAAATGAACCTGCTCGTAAGAGTCATTTGTTATTGATTCCCATCTCTAACTAAAACTATATATGTTTGATCGCTAAAATGAACTGGCTCATAAGAGTCTTTTGTTAGTGAATCAGACTACACGGGTTGAGCTACATGTGTTTGATTCACTAAAACAAACTGGCTCAAAAGAGTAATTTGTTACTGAATCAGACTACACACTGGTTGAGCTATATGTGTTTGAATCACTAAAATGAACTGGCTCATAAGAGTCATTCATTTGGGAATCAGAGCACACCATGTTTCACACTGTGGTTTCAGTTGATTCAGTAAACAGCAGAGCAGTAAACACTATTGGTGTTTTGGCTATTTTTATTATTATCTATTGACTGTTGATTCCGGTATTTGTTTTTAAAAAAGAAACCAGTTCTTGATACCTAGTCGTAGTTTCAGCGCACATTTCCTTCCAGCACACATTCCTTACAAATTTCAAACAGGAGTGCATGGGTGGATGCTGCTGGGGGTCTTGTGATTAAACCCAAAAACCCCAACCGAGACACACTCACACCTACGTGCACGTAAATGCAAACACACATTCACACGTTCACAAACACCTACTTGTTTACGCAGGGGGCCAGTGCCTCACGCGGCTTTGCCAACAGCCTGAAGATCGAGAGAAATCGATGGTATCATTTGATTGCATCAGCAATGTTTTGTCGCTTTTGTGACCTACGGCTGTGAATTCTCCTGGAAGTTTATTTAGAAAGGGGCTGTCCCTCATTTTAACTGTACACTATTCATTTACACTGTCTGCTCTAGGGGAAAGAACCTAATTATTTCCGTATAAATGGCCCTGTAAACAGGAGGGGGATGAACTCTGTCATTTCCTTGTGCCAAATGCAGATAAGTATTTATGTTTGAGTGTAGCATTCGGCTATACAGATGCGTGAAAGACGCTTTAGTTAGTCTGCAGTGAGTTGGCTGGAGAAGGAAACAGCAGACACCGTTGTGCGTAGGAGTGATGAGACAGTGGAAGACCTGGCACAGAGACCCTGTCTTATACGCTCTTCTTCCTTTATTTCCCTATTTCCTCCTTCTCTTCCTCTGTGAGTGGGCTCACAGGGAGCCGGGCTTAATGTTATGGATTTGAGCTGTCTTCTTTGTCCCTGCCCCCTCTTTCTCTCTATCATTCGATGTGTTTCTCTCTCTGGGCTGGACTCTGTCCCGGAGGAATTTGGCTTCACAGATGTGGAGTGTCTGTTGAAGAGGAGGGATGTGCTCGTCTCAAATCCCGTGGCGAAAACACATCATTTCCCTATACATGGCAATTAGACATGCTACACATTACAGACCTTCTGTCAGACACTAAATGTGTGAGCTTTAGATCTGCTGCTGCTTTGTTTTTTGCCAGAATTAGGGCTGCAACTAATGATTAATTTGGTAACTGATAATCCAATGATTATCCAGTAATTTTACTGACATACGTACCTAGGCATAAACAATACATGTATTATGTATATATTTCATTTTGGTATTTTAGTATTTTACTGTTTGCATACTGTATATTTTTGTCATCACAGGAATAAATTAAATTTTAAAATACATTAAAATTTTAAATAGGTATTTAAATTGTAGTAATACTTCACAATATTACTGTTTTAATGTATTTCTGATCAAATACAGCCTCAAAGAAAAACATCAAAGATCATATTTTAAAAATCATCTTTCAAAAACATTTAAGAAATTTAAATGAATTTAAAATCGCAATTTGACTTTATCACTACATATTTGAAGCTTCCATATTCCAATTCTGTAATGCAATTTTTATTTTGGAATTAGTTTACTATTTCTCCCATCCTCACTGCCTTGATATATTATTTATATTTGATAAATATTTGCTTTTATCAGTATAGTTTTGGCTAGTCAGCTAGCTGTACATTATCTTATAATATCAGGTTTGTCTTGGTTAAACCTTCAGAATTTCCTGTTTGAATATTGTTGCTTAGAATATGGTGAATTAGGCTAATCACGGTAATGTTGGGTTATCTGAGGCTGACCTTGGCTAACCTGATACAAAAGTACAGCTGTGTCCCAGATTACCATAATGCACTCTATTGTGCAGTTATCTTTTTTTTCGTCTCTGATATTGCTGTTTAGGTCAACAATGTGCATGTACACCACAGGGGGACATAAGAGGTATAAACTAGATACAGATATCTAGGAAATTGGCTGCCTGTTTCAGCAGTCAATTATTCAGTTAAGTGGTCTTTGACTGCAAAATGCTGTAATTGACCAATCAGAATCAAATATCCTGAGTCAACCGTTCCCAAACTTTTGAGTCTAGTTGTTCCATTTATATGTTTTTCCCATTACAGTGGAACAATGGAGAATGTGTCTTCTAATTGAGTATGTTTGCAATCATTTAAGCTCTAAGTCTGTTCCTAATGTTCTGCTTTCTTTTCCTCTCTTTTTTCAGGATGCCTTCGTGGAGTTGTACGGTCAGCAGAGAGACTCTATGTTCCACCCATTGTCGTACCTAACGAAAGTGCTTGGATTGGCAGCACTAGGCTTGGCAGGAGTGACCATCGGAGCCTTTTTCGCTCAGAAGTGACGGCTCTACGGGTCTCTTCACCAAACTATCTCACTTTCTCTGCCTGTCTCTCCTCTTCAGCTTATCAAAGCATCTTTCAGTGCCGCACTGCCCCGCTAAGCCCAGCACCAGTGCCCTTCAAAGGCCGCCGCTGATCCGACGCCCCTCCAGCCACGGGAGCTGCGGCACTCACGCTCTTTCACCCTCTCTAGAGTGAAGAAAATGCAAAGAAAAAGAATACAGAATGAGGACTCGCCGGAACGCTCTCACACTTTGACTATGATGCTCGTCACTGCCATGTACAGTTGCACTCGCACAGAGATCGACACACAAAACACGTGCACACACGAACACTTGCTCACATACTTCATATGGACGCAAAAATACAAAAAAAGAACGTTTTATCTTTAAAGTTTGTTTCTTATGTACGAAACAAGTACAAAGAGATTTTTAAACTTAAGATTGTGCTTTTTTGACATTTTGATATCAGGTTTTTTGGCATTTTGTAGCATGAATCAAAAAGAAAAAAGAGGGAGGAAAATAAGAAAGTTTGCCGGCGTGAATGTAAATAACTTCTCCACTATCTGCATGTGTGGAGAAAGAGACTCTTTTAGCTACTTTTTTATTGCATGATGACATTTTGAACTCGACCACCCACCCTTCTGTGTTGATTCGGGGTGTTTTTATTTTTTGTTTTTGTTTATTTCTGTCTTTCACTCCATTGGATGGACCTCTTGAGATCTCCCGTCAAACCAACAGATGTTGAGCATTCCTCATTAAAAAGTTCCTCTTTGATTTGCTCTGTGTCTTACTGTTTGGTGAGCACAAAGAATGTGCCGACAACCAAACCAAAGCGGCTATCATGATGTAATCGGGTCATGGAGTT
Source organism: Sinocyclocheilus rhinocerous (assembly GCF_001515625.1). NCBI lineage: Eukaryota > Metazoa > Chordata > Actinopteri > Cypriniformes > Cyprinidae > Sinocyclocheilus > Sinocyclocheilus rhinocerous. Next base: position 610,214 of record NW_015643932.1, read on the forward strand.
GTCTGACCCAAATCGCCCCTCTTGAATGTAAAGACATTTGGAAGTTTGGCTTCTGAAAGGTTTCCCATTGTATATTGTAATACATTTGCATTTTTTTGTATATAATTTTTTTTTATTTGTGCAAAATGCATTAAAAGAGCAATTTTGAGGGTATTGTGTATGTATAATGTCCATGTACATGTAGTGTGAGTGTGTGAACATCTGTAAATAGATAGTGTTGAGAGAGCTGGATTTGGCTGTGTTCTGGTGGAGAATGCGGGCAGCCCGCCACTTATGTCCAGCCCAGCCAGGTGTGTGTGTGCGCGTCTGCAGATGAAACAGGCAGGTGGCAGCTGGGAACAGAAGTTCATTCAGGCTGGCATGATAGGCATGCAGGCCAGCAGGGCTTTGAAAAGACTTTGTACACAACGGACTATGTAATACACGGCCCAGGTGTATCACTTTTCCCTCCTCACCGCTCCCAATGTTATCTTTCTGGCATGGTAGATTACAGATGCCTTGTGAGCTATAGATTTTTGGATGCCCCCACAACCAAAGAAATCCAATCCGTCTGCTGTAACTTCCGCCCCAGAGAGAGTCTCATCTAGTGCTATCTCTCAACTTCCGCGTTATGTTCCTCTGGGAGAGTAGATTTCTCATTCACAGGAAGATACTGAGGCACCAGCTTGTCCTAATGTCTTTTTTCTCCCTCAGATGTTCATTAAAGTCGCTGATATAGATTTAGCACTCTGCATCTCCATGTCAGGGCAAAAGCCCACTGAGACCAAACAAAGACTATGGCCAACGTTTCGATATCTTCTGCGTTTAGTACATTTTGTTTCAAAAGTTTGTTAATATATGAGCCATATGCTGGAATTTTGATAAAATAGAATAATTTCAAGAGAGCGCAAGGTTGTGCAAAAGGTGACACTGGAATTGTTTCAGTTCATGGGTGTGAATTGGATTTGAATTTTCTAAATTGTCCCAGCAAACATTCCTTTTTCTTATTAAAAGATATACTCACAAGAATTTCTTTGAATTTCAGTTTATTTTCATTCTACTTTGTTAATTTCAAATTCCGAAATTACATTTAAAAACATTCTAAATTCCATTTTAAATGGCACACAACTGATACAGTGTCTACAGACTTCAGTCAAAGTGGACAGCATATGTAATGTGGCGTGAACGAAAAAGAGTCTGTGAAGGATGGAAGTAAATGATTGGATGTCTAATTTACTTTACTTTTAGTTTTTGTCCACTTGAAAATTGTGGAAAGACATATTTCAGTATTTTGTTGGCTAGACAGCCCTTAGTATACAAGAGTACGACATAAACAAACTGTACTTCTTTCCATCACAGTCTCATTTTCATTCAAGTCAATACTCTAACTAAGGATCCATGTCAGGATCGACTTTATCTAGTCTATCAACACAGCTCTCTCGAGTGTGTAGCGGTACAGATTAAACATTTGCTATCTAATAGTGTACTATATTGCTGCACCCTTTATCGGGTGGTGCAGGATATCAGAATATGTTAAAGCGAGTTTTGAGGACTCATACTGTAAGATCATTTTACTTTAGCTGCTAAAGATCTAGCAACGTAAGACGACAGGGTGTGAAGTTGAGCTTCTCCCTGTTGCTGCACCATATGAAGCTGCTCGTGGATGAACCAGCGTATAACTGCCACTGCTGGAGCGGAACTAGCCCATCCACTCCTTAGGTCTCGCTTTTCCTCTGGTTAGGAGAAACTGAGAAGTCTATTACAATCAGACTCTAGATGCACCTACTTGAGTCTAAGAGGCCTTATGTATTCGATTAAATAGCATCAGTCTGTGATTTCTATTCATAAGCGATTTTCAAAATCAGTTTGTGTCAAATTCTTCTGCACCTTTTAAGAAGCAATGCCTCTTCAACAAGTGTAATCGAGCAGCGATTGTATGTCGGGGAAATTTTTTATTTGACAAAAAAAGAGACTAAGAAAGTGGAAGGTGAAGGATGCAGGAAATGAATGCGCAGTCTAGTAGTTGGATGTGTGTATGAGTCATAAGTTTCTTACTTAGCGGTGTGTGTATACATAAAAATATTTTGCATTGTAAAGTGCCATTCACACAGAATGCATTTTTTTTGCGTTTAAAAACACAAGACACAGGAAAGTGGAATGGAAAAACCACAAAGTATAGAACTTTTTTAGGATGTCATGTAATGCATGAGACACGAACGCAACAGTCAAATGCATTCGTCCAGAGCATGTTTACATAGAAAACTATTTTAAAAATGTGTAATGTAATGCAAAAATTTGTTCTGTGTGAATGGCCCTTAAAACTGTGTCCTAACCATGATAAAGCAAAATCCCACTCCATATAACTGTGCGTAAAAGCTGAAGTGTGTCATTCGCTAGACTGAGTTGACTGTTTTTAAACAGGTTTCCCAAACACTCAGCCCGGAGACGAATCAATAGCCCCGCCCCCAAACACACCCCATTGGCTGAACCAGTGTTGCTGTTGTTGGGAAGGTCGAGATGTTCAAACAAACAGATCAATGTTTTGAAAACACCACAGAGCTACAGTGTTTCACTTTTTAGAGAACTCAACGTATGATTGTCTTACTAATAATTGTTTTAACATGAAAAAATCACACATTTCAGCTTTAAACATGAAATAGGTTCTGATTGAATCAGAAATTGAATTAAATTATGCTGGAAAAGTCATGTCAGGTTAGGACACGGTGTGAGATAAGGCAAGGAAAGTACAGTAGGTGAAACTGGGTTTAACTCCAGTGTCAATATTAAATTTAATTTTAAAATAATCTAACTTTTTTTTTTTTTTAAATGATCTTTTATCTCTTTACAATAAAATGTATGTAAAAATAGGATCAGCTCCGATCAGCTAAAGCACTCACGTTGCTTGTACTTCTGCAAAAATGAAAAACTCCCTCTGTCAGTTCATTCATTTTCGTCATACAGATGGAAAGAGGATAGGCCTTTGTTTCAGCTCACGTTCTGTCTGATAAATATGGAAGTGAGATTTAAACTGCAACACGAGGGGTTTTCCCTTCTTCCATCTGGAATGGTGGTGTTCCGGTGATCTGTTCAGAGTAAAATTGCAGATACTGTCTCCATGGTTGCACTGGTTTGCTGTTTAACCATGTTATTTACATTTTGCATGAGTGCATTCTTTCATCTCCAGGCATACAGCTTCATTTCGCTCGAGTTTCTGTGCAATTTTCACATTGTGTTCAATATAAATGACTCATTTTGGTGTCTATTCTGAAATAAACCCCCACGCCCCATCACTTCAAATGGAGAAGATTATCAAAATGTTTTTTTTTTTCCTTCGGCAGCTACTATAATGCATTCATTTTACAATACCACTTTCCTTTGAGGAAAAATAAATCGATTTTCTGCGCAGATTTCTTTGCTTTCTTTCTTTTTAATGACTTTGCTGCCATACCTTCCCTCATATATCACATAGCCATTAAAATGTAGCAAAATATCCGGAGGATTTTAATATAGAGACAGGAGTTTATATTTGATTTCCAAATTCTCATTTTTTTCCACCATTACCCTGTTTGTCTTTCTATGTTGTACATTCTGTCTTGTAAGCCCTCAGCATGTAGCATTCAGAAGCAATTGTTCATGATTTTTCTTTTTCTTTTTTTGTTTGTTTAATTTATCCTCATAGCACTTGTGAGTTTTAAATGTGTCAGTATCATGTTGTGTATGTATCCATGTCATAAGCTAACAGTTATGTGTCCTAATTAAATAAACCTTGCCTTATCATCTGAGAAGAGCTGTCACGGTTTGCATCACTGAGTCGGAAACTCCAATATGCCGCTACGGATTCTGTCACGTACTGCTGTACTCCAAATTGAAGGCAGCTAGGGAATCGTTTTAACAGGCCAGCTGTATATCAGGAGTGTTTAAAGAGTGTTTAGGGGAAGGTTGGCAACGGTGTCTCGCGGGAGACGAGGATTTAACCAATCAACATGGGCCATGTGTACATCCTTCTGTTTAACCTGGGGGTCTTTTTTGAGACACTTGTTTTACATCCATCCCGTACTAAAACATACTGTGGTGGTATCAGTTGGTAATTGGGCATAAATAGAATGTGCAGAATGTTTTCTGCACTGGTTTTGGGGGGAAATCTGTGGACTTATGTGTTTAAGCCATAGACTGTATAAAAACATGGACGTAGTGTCCGTGACGTCACCCGTAGATTTCTGGAGAGTGTTTTTGAAGCTCAAAGTGGGCGGAGCGGGCCGTCGCCATCTTGGCAGTGCGTCACTGCACGTCACTCCCGGATAATCGAAAATGGGCAAAGAGGCGGGAGCTGGTTGCTGAAACCACACCCACCTAGCGTGACGGCGGTGACAGAAGCAGGCAATCCACCTGTCACTCAAGTGGCCACGCCCTTAATTATGCAAAACTTTAAGGCTTAATATAATTTAAACGGATGAGTTATAAAAAATTCACCCCCCTCACAGTTGTCATGAAGGGCAAAATTAGCTATATAGACCAAAATCACTTATTGTACCAGGCTGTAAACACGTTTTTTTCTGCTGTAAAGTTGGGCATTTTAACATGGGGAGACTATGGGACTGACTCCCTTTTGGAGCCAGCCTCTAGCGGCCAGTTGACGAATTGCAGTTTTAGTCACTTCCGTGTTGGTTTCACGAGAGAGACGGGAAGGTTGCCGCTTGGTTTAAGCATGGTAAAATATGTTAAGCCGTGTTCATAGTACTATAGTGTTATTGATGGCTGAGCAGCACAATCAAATTAGCCAAACTATTTAAAAAATGAACATGCAAGTGGCCTGAGATGTGTAGAGCACATCTTTTTAATAGAAACATTCAAAAGATATGTTATTACCACAGTACTAAGTAAAAAAAAATAATAATAATAATACCACTGCACTTTATAGTCATGTTATGCAGTACGGGAACTCGCAAGTCAGTTCTTTTGGTGCCCACTTTGGTAACACCTCTAGGTAAAAACACAGATTTTGCAATTTATCTCTTTATTACCTCTTTATTTGAACATATAAACATACAAGTGGTGCAGACTCGTATTAGCCAGATCTTTTTAAAGAATTTAAAACTACAGCACAATTGGTTTAGTATGAAAACCAAACAGTTTTTAGAGGGTCAAAAACATATAACGCGACCAGTGTAGAACAGTTCCCCAATAAAAAAAAAATGTAGTCTGATCTGTTTAGAAAATCAAACACACAGCACGACAAATGTAGTCCAATTCAAGAAAAATTACTCTTATAAGTCTGATCTTTTAACAGAATTAAATATACAGTGCAGTTAAGTCTGAATAACAAAAAATGTCTCATATGAGCCAAATCAAATGTTTACATACAGAGGAAAGCACGTGCATGTGTTTTATTACTCTCCACAATGGCAGCACGAGGAGGAGAAGATTTGTTGAATAAAGTCATTATTTTTGTTTTTTTTGTGCACAAAAAGTATTCTCGTAGCTTCGTAAAATTAGGGTTGAACCACTGATGTCACATGGACTATTTTACTGATTTATCCTTACTACGTTTCTGTGCCTTGACCATGGTAGGACCCTTGCTGTCTATTGAGGGTCAGAAAGCTCTTGGATTTCATTAAAAATATCTTAATTTGAGTTCTGAAGATGAACGAAGGTCTTACTGGTTTGGAGCGACATGAAGGTGAGTAATTAATGATAGAACTTTTTTATTTTTGGGTGAACTATCCCTTTAAGTACAATTCCTTCTACCTAATGACTAAAATTTCTAAATCTGTGTCAAGATTTTGTTCCAATAACATTAGCTCAAATCACATAAAAAACAGACTAAATGCACAAGCACATTCTACAAACTGCATCAAAGTGGCTCTTTTAAGGTGAATACCTCTAATCTTACTGCCATATTGCAGTGCCTACAATTTCCTCTCTTCAGTTTACTTTACAAGAGGTTTGTCTCCTTCTACTAAGTGTTTTTTGGAACCTAGATGTTCTGAACCATCCGTAAGGTCTTGAACCTCAAATGCAAGGACACACGTGCAAACACTCTAAAACAGTACACTGTAAATAGGTTGCTGTAAATTTTACAGTAACTTACTGGCAGCTGGATGCCAGTAAATTACTGTAAAAATGTTTACAGCATCATTACTGTAATGGCATTTACAGTACAATAATGTCTTTACTGTATTTTATTTACAGTATTAAGTAGTGAGGAAATACAGTAGTGACCGTATATTTTCCCATAATCCTTTGCTGTTTACAGTAAAATACTGTATACACATTTTACAGTATCTTACTGTACATATTACAGTAAACTACTGTTCAAATTACAAAAATCAGTTACAGTGTAGCAACTGTACCATATGATCCTCAAGGGCTTCCTGTGCTAAAGTTGCCTGAGAAAAAGAACACACACCAAGAAAGAGAAAAGAAAGTAAAGCTGTATGGATCCGTCAGCCACAAGAGGCCACCATTGATGTGCGGTTCAAAAGTTAACCTCTATTTCTGGCCAGGGGGATTCGATTGATGAGGCAAACCTTGATGACAATGATGATGCAGATGATGAATGTTATGACTCCACTACCGACAATGATGATGAGCACCGTGAGTTATAGTCTGGGACTTGTTTTGTGTGTGTTGTGTGCTGCGGGGTGTAAACATAACGCCGTTTCCTTTGAGATTTCGCTCATGTGATATCAGATTAACCTCCTACAGCATCCCCCCACCCGACATCTCCAGCACCTCCACCCGCACAAAACTACGAGGCAGCAGAGAGAAAGAGAGCCGAGCCTCCGCGGGCCGCACCCGAGGGAAGAGGAAGGTTAAATTAACTTGAGCCCAGAGCTCTTTGTGCATAAAATACTCTCTCAGCGAATGAAATATTTCACATACGTGGAAGAAGGAGAATTTGAAATGATATCAGTTTTAGAGCTCGTACATGCTCAGAGTTCTCGTAATTGCTGGTGATTGAGGGTGTTCTGGTAACTTCTGGGGGATATGAACCTGATGATGATGGCAAAATTTACTCCAGCTTCAGATTTCTAAGCGCAAAACGGAAGAAAGTATGCATGCACGATACGTCCCAGATCAAAGCAGTCGCTTTGCGTCCAAGGGGAAGCATATTAACATCTAAGGCTGAAGTAAAGCAACTAAATCTTTGATATCAAATGAACCTACCTTTGTAAGTGCACAACAATGGTTACGTATAGATTGAACTGTTTTTGTTTTTAATAGGAGATGTCTTTATGTGAGATAAGGCAACCTAAGAAAAAATCAGTAGAAAAACAGAAAAGGTGCTGGTAAACTGATAAGAACATTATCAGTTATGCTTACGGACATTTCCTTTAACTCTGAAACACATAATGCATGATTCAAAATACAGGTAAAACAAAATTCCAATATTTTAAAACAGTACATTGAAGCTTTATATATATATATATATAACAAAAAACATTTTAACAATTTAGTATTTTATTAAACCCAGGTTAAAGTGTTTTTTATTATTATTATTATTGAAGTAAAATTGCACCTAACTTGACAGTAAGTAATCAGCATGCATTTTGTTCATTGGAAATGATAATCTTGTCTATTTTAATAGCTCATGTGTTGCACATGATCAAAGTCAGATGAAACTGGTCTGATCAAATTTAGACATGTAAATGGGAGATTTTTGCCACTTATTTTATTTTCATAGATTTTGAGGCAGTTTGAATTGGTTTGATTGTTCTTCAAGAGTTTAATTTCACCAAACAGACATATTGCCTTATTTGGCCAAAATCAATATTCAACGATAATTTGGGGGATTTTTTGAATAATGAATAACTCCAATCCTCTGCCGTCCTCTTTTAGGCTGGTCTGGCTTTTCTCATTTCTGCGATCCCTGACACACATCACTCACCTCTTTCTATCCTCCACTGGCTCTGCCATTCTGAGCTTCGGACTGAAACTCTTGACATGAAAGTCTAGTCTCTCAAACAGAATTTTTATACGCACAACACACATCTCATACGGCTCTTATTTGGAACCAGACTGGATAGTAATCGGGCCTCCTTACCAAGCAGCCAGTTAGAAATGTTTTTCTTTATTTGTGTTGAGTGTTTATTTCTTTATATACGTTTTTTAAATATTAATGTTGCAAACTCATTCAGTATTGACGTCAAAATAGATTTTTACATTTGGATTTTTACATGTGATGTGCTTGTTCAGTTCCCCACCACCACAGTGCTAGGATGTTGTGGATGGTTGCTAGGGTGTAGCTAAAGTGTTGATTACTGGCCAAAGTAAAAAGTCCATATTGTGGTCAAAGAAATGCCATTTAGGAACAAAGGAAGATACAATTTTGCAGACAAAATACAGACATTTTAATAGGAATCAACGTGATGTGGACATGGACTTTAAAAAAAGATGGTCGACGCGTCTGTACTTCCTTCCACTGTATAAGAGTGAAGTCAAAATATCCCAGATATGCTGTCATCTTGTGCCGATGACGTCATGACACCACACTCCATTTTTATAGCATCAAATAACTAACTGAAAGCAAGCGTATTAACAAAACAAACACTTGAACCTACATCAGTTTGATAATAACTACCTAAAATGACGGAAACTATCTTTGGGGGAAAATTATTTGAAGTGTAATCTGATTCTTTTTTTAGTTGGGCTTAGGTCCCAGATCATCTATATGGAGAGGGCGGGATTTATGAACTATACTGCAGCCAGCCACCAGGGGGCGAAATGTTTTGGCTTCACTTTTCAGAACTTTATTGCCCGCGAAATTTCAATAATGTTGAAATGACTGCATTTCGCGAAATTTTGAGGGCGAAATGCACTCATTTCAGGAGAAATCCATGTAACTTTGAGTTTTGCATGAGGGCAAAAACAGTTATTGCTTGTCTTCAAGTTTTCACACAAATTTGCAGTGCTGACCAACATAAATTTGCTTGGATTTGATTATATGGGAGCAGTGCCTTAAAGGGATAGTTCACCCAAAAATTAAAATTTGATGTTTATCTGCTTACCCTATTGACAACGGACATTTTTGCCTGTTAAATTGATCGCGCCAAAATTGTGGTTTCACAAATTTATGACATTTAAGTGCCAACATATGTTAGATTTTAACTATTTTTGTGAACTAGGTTAACACAGTAGCTGGAGATGGGGTTATTACAGCTTAAGACAAAGACAAACACTTGGTGTACATTGAAAATAACTGCTCTGACTAATGAGTTTATGTGTGTGTGTAGAGAACGGTAGCTGTGGGCCCCTTTCTGCCACTCTGACACAATGAGCACAAGCCTGGCCGGCTGTTAGTTTTACTAGGTCACCAACAGACACATTTATCCTTTAAGTGAGCCGGGTGCTCCAGGGAGAGCAAAAACAATGGCGATCCTGTCAGCGCAGAGCTGAGAGCTGGACAGAAACGCGCAGTGTTTGACCAGAGACCCAGACGTGGCGGAAGTGTCGTGGGAATCTGCGGGAAAGCGCGCCTCACAAAATGTTTACAAAGGCTTTCGGTGCACTTCCACAAACCTGCTGCCACAGCAAAAACCACCCTGGCTGAAGGATTTGTTAATATTTAAAACTTTGAATGACTGGTGTTGCTAATCAAACACACTTGATGCGAAGAGCTCTCCATAGAGACAGAATAAACGTATTTAAATCTGTAGTTGCGGTCACCGACCATGAAAATTGATAATTACTTTCTTACTATTTTTTGCTATTACTTACACAAAACCTCAAGTGACTTAAATGCCATTTAGCACTTGATTTCGTGCAACTGACTCTGACCAAATTGAAGGATTTAAAAATAAATATGTTAAATCAAAATGAACCTTATTTAGGCCTACTTGTGTAACGCACATTAATGCTAATGCTATTTAAAGGATAATACACTATTTAAAATATCATTTTTTACAACTTAATTTTATAACACGAATTCAAATTTCAATAAAGAATAACATCATTCCTATTTTTTGAACGTTCACATACTGCTCTCTAGTGGACACTCCTTAACACATCTTATACTTTAACATTTTGGTGAGGAAAATAAATGGAAGCAACCTATATATGTCTATTTGGAATTTATGTTCTATAGGTTTATAAAACATTCACTTTCTTATGCGATTATATTTTAATGCACAAATTTGCCTAACACCACAATCAAGGACTGTTTCTTTGTTTCGTAACTCCTAGCAACAATAAAACAAAAAAGAGATAGCGGCATTTTTATGTGTACCTTTATTGGTTACATATTTACATAAAAAAACCACCAATAAAGAAAGCTGTACTGTATTAACAACAAAAACGCAAGCTTATGGTTACGAGAAAAAGATTATATGACAGAAGAAAAGACAAGCAGCAAATAATAAAATGCCTGAAACAATGCTGTAACAATAAACAGAAGCTGTCAGAACCTGGTCTACATGTAACGTATTTATCTTTGGAGTGGCATGGACATGCGACAGCACATCAGTCTAGCTTCATCCATCATGTTCAGAGAGCCATGTACTGGAGGTCCAAAGGCATCAGTAGTGAGCTGTGTAAAGACGAAGAAGCTGATTAACATTCAGGTGCTGGTCTTCTCTTGCATATTTAGCACTGCAGCTCAGAAAGAGATTTAGCAATGACCCCGTCAAGGACACAAGCGTGAACGTGGATTTGTGTGGGTGAATGAGCACATGTAAGAGCATTTTGGGGATGATGATTGAGATTCCTGCTTTAAGATTTTCTCTTGGATGCATTTAGCAAGATTGCAGACCGATGTTTTATTCGCTCAGGCTTGCTACAAAAAAACAACAGCTTTTCTGGAATTGTTTTAACAATGGTGAAAAAATGTCAATTGACAAACAGAATTAACTTATTAAATACAGCAATTTAACTTAAGTCTCTGTGAATATGGACTTGTGACTTCTTGTCAAGATTATTCATGTAAATCCTGGATTTTCTGCTCTTAAACATATGTAATGTTTATGATGTTTAAACAGACTGTTTACAGGTACCTCTCTGAGAAATCGTGCGTCGGTCTGGCAGCTCGTCCTCACTGGCATGAGGAAACTGCCTTTGTGTCTTGACCTTTGAATTAAGAAAAGTAAGATGGCTTGAAGGCTTGGAAATCACAATATTAAAAATGCTTGATATTTTCTTAGTTTTATAGTACACACATATATACTGTGTACACTACCAGTTGAAGTTTTTAAATATTAAATTTTTTAATGTTTTTTTTAAATGAATTTATTTATGTTCACCCACTCTGCATTTACTGAACAAAAATACAGTAAAATAATGAAATATTACAATTTAAAAGAGCTGTTTCCTATTTTAATATATTTTAAAATGTAATTTATTCTTTTCAGCAGCAATTACTCCAGTGTAACATGATCCTTCAGAAATTATTATACTATGCTTTCGTGCTCAATTATCATCAGTTATTATTGATTAATAATAATTATTATTAATAGTTCTTATTATTATCATCCATTTTATATACAGTAATATACTGCCATTCAAAAGTTTGGTGTAAGATTAAAAAAAAAGAAATAAATTAATATATTAATATACAGTGGTGTGAAAAAGTGTTGGCCCCCTTCCTGATTTCTTATTTTTTTGCATGTTTGTCACACTTTAATGTTTCAGATCATCAAACAAATTTAAATATTAGTAAAAGATAACACAAGTGAACACAACATGCAGTTTTTAAATGAAGGTTTTTATGCAAAAAAATAAGAAATCAGGAAGGGGGCCAACACTTTTTCACACCACTGTATATATAATTAATATATTATAATATATTAATAATTCAGCAAGGATGCAAAAATTTATCAAAAGTGACAGTAAAGACAATTATAATGTTACAAAAGATTAATTTCAAATAAATTACATTCATTTGAACTTTTTATTCAGCAAAGAATCCTGAAAAAAATGTATGATGGTTTCCACAAAAAAGAAATATTTAGCAGCACAACTGTTTTCAGCATTGACAATAATAAGAAATGTTTTACGAGCAGCAAATTGCGATTAATCGCATCCAAAATAAAAGTTTGAGTTTACATAATGTGTGTGTACTGTATATATTAATTCTGTATGTATAAATAGACACACACATGCATTTACATATTTAAGAAAGATTTTATATTTTTATATAAAATATTTCTATATATAATATAAATTATATATAAATATAATTATATATAAACATGTAAATATCTTTAAAATATATACATGTATGTGATTGCATTTATATATACATAATAAATAAACAGTACACACACATGTATTACATAAACACAAACTTTTATTTTAGATGCGATTAATTGTTTGACAGCACTACAATATATTAGAATGATTTCTGAAGGATCATGTGACACTGAAGAGGAATGATGCTGAGAATTCAGCTTTGCCATCACAGGAATACACTACATTTTTAACCTTTTTTTTCCAAATACCAATTTATGGATCAGTTAACTTAAAAAGAACGACTTATTCACAAATCAAACTTCGTTACGGCCAATAAGACATTTAACAGGATAATCAAGTAATAAATAGATAAAATAATCAATTTATTACAGAAATTTCAATGACTTTTTTCAGGATGGAATACACATTTAAAATTCCCAGATCGTATGTAATATGCACTTCTTACCAACTTCTTGCTGGCGGGTCATACTGCCACGTGTCACATGCTTCTTAATGTTCTTTATCATCATGATGGCATAGCTCAGAGATGCACGCACCCACTTCGATCTTGTTTTCAGGATCCACTTTAGAAAATGGTCCAAGTGCTCCAATTTGTGTTTTATAGCTGTGGAATTGGTCACACCACAAACAAACCTGAAATATAAACAGATAGCAGAGCTATTCGGTCATGATACATGCATATGTGTATTATACACGCTCATACACACACAGACTTGTCAAAAGTTTGGAATAAAGTTTTTTTGAAAGAAGTCTCTTTACCAAAGCTGCATTTATTTAATCAAAAATAAAATAAAATCAGTTATATTTTGAAATATTACTACAATTCAAATAATAGTCTTTTATATTTATGTATTTTAAAACCAATTTTATTCTGAATAACATAAAACTGAATTTTCAGCATCATTACTCTCGTCTTCAGTGTCACATGATCCTTCAGAAATCATTCTAATATGCTGATTTGCTGCTTAGGTATTATCAATTATTACTGGTGCTCAATTATTAATAATGGTTCTTTTCATAAAAAACTGCTGCTGGTTTCCACAAAAATATTTTTGCTGATTAATATTTTTGTGGAAACTGTGATACATTTTTTTTTCCAGGATTCTTCGATGAATAAAAAGTTCAGTGAACAGCATTTATTTGAAATCTTTTGTAACTTTATGTCTTTACTGCCAGTTTCGATCAGTTTAATGCATCTTTGCAGAATAAAAGTTTTCATTTCTTCTTCTACTGTTTTAAATCTTACCCCAAACTTTTTAATGTTAATGTATCGTGGCTTCCACAACTAACATTTCAAAATATTTCTGTTTTTACTGTATTTTTGATCAAATAAATGCAGCCTTGATGTGCATAATGGACCTCTTTCTTTTTTGTCTTTTTCCAAAAAATTTGTATGTATGCAAATTGTAGATTATCCAAGGTACACATTTCTAGCAATTGTGCAGTTAATTCTCATATTGTATTTTCAGAAAGTTTTGGAATATTTGTCCTCTCCCCGAATGTGTCACTACCGAAACACAGTAATAGTAATTTAATTAGAAGGGTTATTTTGACCTATTAAGATTTAGCTTACATCTAGATTGTAAATATATATTTTTTGCTATTTTATTACAATTTTCAGAGGTAAATCCATAATTAAATTTTTAACAATATTTCAAGTGTAATTTATGAGATTTGTTGTATTTTGAATCCAATTTTTCTTTGTAAAAGGCAAAAAGTTGATCACACCGATTTCAAAGTTAAGAAGTCATTAGTTTGAATATACACTGAACCAAAAACTATCATAACATCTTAGTTGATAATTCAGTATACTTTATTTTTGACAAAACTTCCCATGTTTCGGTAGTGACTGAACAATTTCGGTAGTGACAGTAATGCTTTGGTAACAACCACATCACATTACAAAATGTTAACTTACATACTAAAACACTACTAAAACATACAAAAAAATTGCATAACAGTACTAAAATTTTGTTTATTTCCCCCAAATATGAGGATTCTGTGTTCTCTTTTGTCACTACCGAAACAATGATGATGTTTCGGTAGTGACTGTTTCGGTATAGCAACAATTCTATGGGATAACACCCCAAAAAAACGTCAATATGTCTTAATAATAACAAATGTCACTACCGAAACTCCACCAATAAATAAACAATAACATGCATTTTGTATGATCCCTCTTATTTTGGTCAAATAATTAACATTTTGCAGATTCTGCAAGGTGTATGTAAACTTTTGACTTCAACTGTAAATGAATGAATATGAAAGACCTGGAAGGCGCCCTTTCATATTTCATGGCCCTTATCCTCCTTCTCAGAGCTGCGATATCTGCAATTTGTCGCGTTATTCTGTATTTTTTCATTCCAGAGCTCAAACTAGTGGCTGTCCTGGATCGTGTCTTGGCTGCAGGAGCTGCGGGATCATTGGCAGGGGCTGCCGGAACATTCTGGGGGACGTCTGGATGTTCCTCAGCTTTGTTGCTCATTTGCACATCCAGGCTTGTCAGCATTGGTGGATGTGGATGTGAGGCCCGGAGAGTCGCAAGGAGTTCCAGCACCCTTTGTTGTTTGGCACGTTTTAGTTGTGCTTGACGGTCCACAGCCTGACAAACAGAGCAAACACTAAGATGTACTGACATATATTTATATGAGAATGCAATTACGTAAAATAAACAACTTACACTCAGGTTGTGGAAGAAAGCGAAATGCTTATCCAGACGAACCAGATCCTTGGCACAATGAGGGCATTTCAATTTGCTGTTAATACTAAAAATAAATTAAAAGATGTCCTTTTAATGAACATTTCATACATGTATAACTAAACAATTAAACAATAATGCTTATACATTAGAAAAATTACCGCCCAGAGCTGTAAAGAACGATGAGGCAGAGTTCCTCACGGTTTGCCAAGTGGTGTGATTTTTTAAGATGCTGCTGAAGGTGGAAATACTCCTTCTGACAAAGTGGGCATGTAGTTGTCACTCTGTTCATGAATGCAGATGATGGCAAACAAAATCACAGTTTAATATTAATGAGTTATGGAGGACAAAATCATTTTAAATAACATTCAATGAGTTTATCTATAGATAATGGATCATACTATAAATGAAAACTAGCTATATCAGAGACAAATTTCTTACAGTTTTTTAATTGTTGACAATTTAAAAATAGAAGGTAAAATAGCTGGTTGTGTTGGAAACTACACCACGATTGAGGGACAGTCATAATTTGTGTACAAATTTCACAAAATAAACATTTAAATTGTTTGTTTACTCCATAATTTGTTCATATTATCATAGTTAAAACGTAATAATTCATATTTTTATAATGGATGTTTATATTTGAGTTTGAAAGTCTAGGTCTAAGGTAACACAATAAAACCTACAGCCTACATGCTGGCCATTTTAAAATGCATTAAAAAAAGTCTAATTTTAAAATTTGAAAGTGACCTTAATTAAAAAATAAATTAAATAATTAAAATAAAATAATAAATAAATATAATAACTAAAAAATACATCTTGGGCATAAAAGTGCCAAACACTCCACCTAAACTCGTCCAGAATAATTAATTACGACACTATTACTAATAATTATTACAAAAGGACAAACTCAAACTGTCTCTGAAGTTTGGAAGTTCACAATAACCTTTTACTAGGTAACTTTGAGCAATGCTCAAATCAAGCAATGGCACTGTGAAACTAATTACCACCGTCCTGTTCATGTCCAATCAACAAGTCGAGGTTTATTAGCTGGATGAAGCACGAGTGCACTGATAATGACTGTATTTATACTTGTTTATGGCATCTATAGGTTTATGACGCTGCATCTTGTTTATTCAGGTAAAAGTCAATAGAACAAAACTGGTTTTGCTTCAGGACTCATATTTTGTATTGGACATTGAGTCACACAAAAAGGCATCAAATTGTTTATTTTTTGTGCTATTTAAAAATAATAATAAAAAAATAATAATGGTATTTAATAAAAAAGAAAAAAAATGCTCAAATTTAATATTAAACAAATATATTTTATTTAAAAATAGAAAAACAATTATTAATATTGACAACAAATTAATTTCCTTAAGTTTAATATTAAATAAAAACTAGTTAAATATATGTAGTCAGTAATAATGTTTTTTTTCTGGTTGCATCTGAACTCCTATTTAATGCATTCTGAGTTGCATTTTTTTTTTGTCTTGCATAGTTTTGTTTGTTTTCTTGAGGATGACGGCATGTCATGAAACCTGTCCATGTTGACATTTGATTAGTAGGGCTTCTCGATTATGGCAAATCATTTTGATGGATACTGAGATCACAATTATTACATGATTACACATATAGCACTTAAAACCTGGAAAAGTCAGATTTGCATGATATGTCACCTTTAAAATATAATTCAACTGCAAACGAAATGTGATAAAAAAACAAAAAACAATGTAAAATAAATCGAGAGCATTATTTACAAAACTGAATGCATCAAAATAATAATTTGATCCCAATTATCTTGTTTTCATAATTGTTGCAAGCCAAAATCATAACTGGAAATAAAATTCGATTAATTGTCCAGCCCTAACATTCAGTCTATGTCAATGACAGAAGTTAAGCATTTTCTTTTCACTTTTAAAAGTATATTCTAATATATTCTATATGCAGTATACATACAATGTATGTACTATTTATGGTATATTGTATTTATAGTATATGCTAAATGACAAAATAAAATATAAATAAATAAAATGCATAATATATATATATATATATATATATTGCATATTAAATTTATAGTACTGTAATATTTATTTTGATAGTCATTCTTTTTTATTAATGTATCTGAAATAGCAAGTTTACATTGTTACATTTTACATATTTGCACTGTGAAGAGAAAAGTATCTTGCAATGAGGCCACAGAGACCCGAGTTCAACTCTTGGCTGATTAGACTTAAGCAGCGAGGGCGAATTTGATTGCATTTATTTTGTGATTTTACAGACTTGATAAACTTGACCTGTACTGTATGATGCTATTAATGTAACATCCATGCCCACCATGTTTGGCTTCTGGCAGGTGATGAGACTCATGGGCAAACAAACCGCAGCAGAAGTAGGATGGAGCGACAAGGAGGAAGTAGTACAGGAAAAAGTTACCCATTTTTGGGTCATGAACCTCCAGATGTGAACCACAATCTAAAGATACAGATGACACCGGAACCGTTATGGCTTCTGGTAAGTTAAACCTTTCCTGAATCATGAATGTTGCGCAAAGTCCCTGAAATATTTTCAGCATCAACGTTGATCTGTTCCACCATCTCTGGCCTGCGTGAGACAATACCACAGTCGATACTGGCAAATAACAAGTCAAAGGGATATTTTAGAGGACTGAAATCTCATTGAAACCAAACAGTGCTTCATTTAAGGCCAAACCATTATTGAACAGTCTACTGAATGAATCACTTTGTCTGAGAGCCTGTGAGAGAATCAAAGGAAAGGATCTACTGAGGCCTGTGTTGTGAAATGGATAGAAAGAATCATGGAAAACTCAAAACTGCTGGTTCTTTATAATGGAGTTTATTGCCTGCAGGCTGCAGTGACAGGCTAACAGCAAAATGCTGATGTATCTGTCCAGCTTCACCAAAAAACATGACAGATTGGGTGCTGTATAAACTGCAGGTACTTCATTTTCATCAAATATATTGGCTAAAATATTAATCTCACAATTTTTAAAACTAGAAATCATATTAGTTTTCTTATATCACAATCCAATTGATATAAGAGTGCATTAATGATAATATCATTTCTTTGGTTTGAGTTTATGTTGCCATTTTACCATGTTAAAGGATTCTGCATGAATGCTCTTAAAATATGGCAGTAAAAATAATGCATAAGCCACCCAAAAAGGCAAATTCTGTCATAATTTACTCACTGTCATGTCGCTCCAAACCTCTTTGACTTGATTTCTTCTGCAGAAGGTAAAAGAAGATATTTTGAGGAACCACTGTATGTTCCATTGTATGGACGAAAACAGAGAAATTTATGTTCTTTTATATTCTACAGGAGAATAAATAATGTCATTCAGGTTTGGAACGACACACGGGTTAATAAATGATGACATCATTTTCATTTTTGGACGAATTAACCCTTTAGGACTCATTTCAGGTGTTTTTCTCCCCTTTTTACATCTTGAAATGTTTTAAACAAAACATTTTCTTTGGAAATATGTCCTCAATATTAATTTCCATCCCTGTTAGTTTTATATTATAACAAAAACCAGCTCTTTAGTGACATCATCTTTAAGGAAGTTACATTTGGTGGGTAAACAGCAGCAGAAATGTTACAAATATGGCAGTAAAAATAATGCATAAGCCACCCAAAAAGGCAAATTCTGTCATAATTTACTCACTGTCATGTCGTTCCAAACTTCTTTGACTTTATTTCTTCTGCAGAAGGTAAAAGAAGATATTTTGAGGAACCACTGTATGTTCCATTGTATGGACGAAAACAGAGAAATTTCTGTTCTTTTATATTCTACAGGAGAATAAATAATGTCATTCAGGTTTGGAACGACACACGGGTTAATAAATGATGACATAATTTTCATTTTTGGACGAATTAACCATTTAGGACTCATTTCAGGTGTTTTTCTCCCCTTTTTACATCTTGAAATGTTTTAAACAAAACATTTTCTTTGGAAATATGTCCTCAATATTAATTTCCATGCCTGTTAGTTTTATTTTATAACAAAAGCCAGCTCTTTAGTGACATCATCTTTAAGGAAGTTACATTTGGTGGGTAAACAGCAGCAGAAATGTTACGTATAGAGTGGGGGAACTATAACATCAGAACCAGGAAGTGTAATTTGCCGCGGGTTCCTTCAAGATTTTCCTATGGGGTTTTATAATGGGCTTTTGTAAATTTATGAGTAAAATAAAGCCTGCGGTAAACATAACTTGACATTACTTTTAGTTTTTGTACATTGTAAACTGCACACACTCACAGCCCAAACTTTTTTCTCAAGTTACTTATTAAAAACATACGTTTTCAAAAACTAACATAACTGCTTCCAAATTTGTGTTTTGTGTATGGATGTGTGTAATTTACGCTATCGAACAAAACGTAAAAGTATCATCAAGTTATGTTTACCACAGGCTTTATTTTACTCATAAATTGAAAAACCCTATTATAAAACCCCATGGGAAAATCTCGAAGGAGTCCGCGGCGAATTACACATCTGGGTTCTGACGTCATAGTTCCCCCATTCTATTTGCAATAGATTTCAGAAATTCTGTGAGGTTTTGTGCCATTAGTTGGTTTCCCTCTAAAATTCCACACCTGGTTGGATAAAATTTCTGAAATTGGTTTGATAATTTTAGATTAAAGTTGACATCCTAGCTAACTCTCAGTTCAACACCGTTTTTACACCGGATGTGATAGTTGTTGTGTCGTGCCGTGCCGCAACAGCTAAAATATACTCTGCTAAAGTCTACACTGGATGTGACCACTGCAAATCATTTGAACTGTGTGTCAGTATGTCAGAGGCATCAGTTTAATTTCTGGGATTTGCTGTGTCGCGTCGCACCGCGCCGTATCCAGTATAGACAGCATCACAGATTATAATGGGTTCTATTGACATTTATCGCATTGTGTCGTGCCATGGTAGACACAAGGTGCGTCCCAAATCGCATACTTATGCACTATTCTATGACGTTTTGTAGTATAAATAGTGTGAGTAGTGCGTTCACACTGAAAATTCCAAAAAGAAAAAGTGCACTTTAAATACCCGGATGATACACTTAAATAACTGAAAAAATGAAGTGTGGAATGTTGGACACTTCATGCACTCAATTGTTGCAGCTTTAATTACATACCGAAGGTGGAGGGGCTATCAGACTCCAATTATGAATGACAAAATAACCTTATATAATTCATACTATACATGGTTGAGTACATAGTGCATAAGTACATAGTGTATGAGTGCATAGTGTATAGCGCGTCATTTGGGATGCAGCTACAGTGTCACTTTAGCTCTTTAGTTCCACCTTCATTGGCAACCTATATTCTTTCTCTTGGCATTGTGTATATAATTAAGATCAAATTCATGAAGTTTGACCGGAGCATAATTATGCGTTCTTTTAAGCATCTTTCTTTGGCTGCATCCAAAATTGCATACTTTCCTAGGCCTACTACATAGCATTCGAAAAACAGCATAGGAAAAGTCCTTGTAGTATGTCAGAATTTGCAGTATTCATAAAACAGTAGGTGAAAAGTGTGCAGCCAGTCAAAACTTTATTATCCCATGAGGCCATGGGCGAGGATTTCTGAATGGTAGTGAAGCGACACAACTATTGCTGGTAGGTCACATGACAAATTACTTCCGGATTTCATACTCAGAGAGAATGCGATTTCTGATGCAGCTTTTGTTGTCTTGTGTCCACACCTCTTGCTTATATACACGGACGAAAGCCTCACTAGAGTCATTACATTTGCTTCTGAAAATCATTTTTTGACTCTTTTCCCTTTTAAAATCTACCTCATTGACATTGAAAAGGAAAAGAACAGACTTATTTCATTGTCAACCTATATTCTTTCTCTTGGCATTGTGTATATAATTAAGATCAAATTCATGAAGTTTGACCTGAGCATTATTATGCGTTCTTTTAAGCATCTTTCTTTGGCTGCATCCAAAATTGCATACTTTCCTAGGCCTACTACATAGCATTCGAAAAACAGCATAGGAAAAGTCCTTGTAGTATGTCAGAATTTGCAGTATTCATAAAACAGTAGGTGAAAAGTGTGCAGCCAGTCAAAACTTTATTATCCCATGAGGCCATGGGTGAGGATTTCTGAATGGTAGTGAAGCGACACAACTATTGCTGGTAGGTCACATGACAAATTACTTCCGGATTACATACTCAGAGAGAATGCGATTTCTGATGCAGCTTTTGTTGTCTTGTGTCCACACCTCTTGCTGATATACACGGACGAAAGCCTCACTAGAGTCATTACATTTGCTTCTGAAAATCATTTTTTGACTCTTTTCCCTTTTAAAATCTACCTCATTGACATTGAAAAGGAAAAGAACAGACTTATGGGATCAGTGCTTTCTGCTTAGCTTGCATTACTGACTTGAATTTGATGTGCTACATTAGACCATGGGATTGCACAGCTCCCTAGGGTTTGGTCCGAGTACATGAAGAGAATATAAAAGTACTTCGCTTTTCCCTCTCCTTCTGTTTTTCTGGAGGTCTTCTCAGGGTCTCTCAGATCCAGACCTCCGAATAATGCTCCCATAGTGAGGTGCTGCTTGTTGGAGGTGCTTTCATGTGTTCTGACTCTCAATCTCATGTTGAATTTCATTCATATTGCATTCTGAAACTGAACTTTTTGTGATAAACCTTTGTAAGAGCACCAACAAACTTTCTTCTACGAGCCCCAGGATGTGTTTCCCGCTCCAGGCAACAAGTCCACTTAGAGAACCAGAGAGAAAGAGGAAGAGTTTGTCTGCAGGTATTCATGTGCACAAGAACACTAACACATACTTAATGAATAATTCAAACCGCCCTGTATTGTCCATTAAGTGTGTTTGTCTATTTCCAATACGGGCATTAATATTTAATGTGTTTTTGTGTGGGCATGTCTGTATACCCTGATGATGAGGGCAGGCTGAGCGATGCTGTGTCTACATTTTTGAGACGTGTTGTGATGCCCGGGCTGTTTATTTTAGAACGGGAAGATTTAACCGTATTGGCTGTTTGCATTAACAGCAACAGACAGTTTTGGGCCCGGGAGAGCGAGGCCACAGACTCAGCTCAGATTTGAAGAGTTATTTGCGTTGATGCATCCTCCACTTCACACCGTGTGCTACCCTGAGGTTTATACATCGCCTCAGGTATATCAAACACATATTAGATCTATTCCTCTTTCAACACCTCCAGGTTTAGCCCCTGCATCATCCAGATCTTTTTGACTTCAAGTCTCATTCTTTCCTTACTTGCCCTCTTCGGTACTGTCAACTTGAAGCAAATATCTTTCTCTTTTGAAGTATCTTTACTTACTTGTGTTTATGTATATAAGTATAGACATAAGCAAATGCTTTGGAAGCAAAGCGATGTGATATATTTAATAAAATGTATGTGTGTATGTACATGATTGCTTTAGGCACAATAACTAAATTGGATTCACCATTAACTTCTCATCACAAACTGCAAACGATTGCAAGCCATAATGGATGTGATTGTATGGATAATGTGCAAAAATGTAAAATGCTAAATATAATGTAAATGTAAAATGCTAATGCAAAAATCCTTTTTCTCCACTGATGGCCATTCAAAAATAGCCATGTCATCTGTAAATAAAAGTTCTGCAACATAAATTGAAATACTAATATACAAGAATGTGATGCTGCATATTATATACTGTAGGTCATAAGGATGCTAAATCCTATTCTGGTGTCTAAAGCTAAAGGCATATTCTATTCTATTCTATTCTATTCTATTCTATTCTATTCTTGTGAAGCTGAAGCTTATCCCAGTATTTCGGGCTGAAAGTATATTATATTATATTATATTATATTATCAATTTACGTTGCAAAAATGTTTGTTGCATATTTTAAGTATGTTTTAAGTTGCATATTTCAAGTATGCATATATTTTAAGTTGCAAAATATAACGTATAGCATATGTTTTACCAGTGTCCAGTTTTGGAGGCTCTTAAAAGCCATTTTTTAAGAGTGATCCTTTTACTTATATTGTCTTTGGATGAATATTAATGCTAATAGATCTCCGGGTATTTCTAGACCTTGGTATGTGATGTTGACCAACGTTTTATTGTATAGTTTATTGAGACACTTGGATAAAGATCAGATGCAAGCAGACTGTCCAAAACAGAAATATATGCATTGACTGTGTGTTTAAAGAGCCATGCTGCTGATCAAAACGATGCTTTCAGTGCAGATGTGAGTACATTGTTTTGTTTTTTTCATCATCTCTTGGGTCGAAATCATACAGGGAGTCAGTTTATGGCTTGCTTTTGATCAGCTCTTAGTGAGCATGCAGCAAATAACTCATTTTATCAATCACAGTATGAGTTCAACTTTAAAGAGACGATTGCAATGATGGTGTGTTTTAGTAAATGTATATGTTTTTAAAGCATTTAGAGAGACCAATTAAAATGTTTATCCAGTTTTCTCCCTCTAAAACTATTACCTTAACACTATGTGAGCGCTTCTCTGTCCCTGCTAATGCACAATTAGTCTTCGTTTGCATTTTTATTTAGCCTGTAGGCTCTAATAGATGAGAAAGGAACGATGAGGGAATCCAAATGCGCACATGACTGCTGTTATTTAAGCTTGGTAAGATATGAGCCTCTGTTATTATGTAGCCACAAAGATCATTTTTACAGAGAGAAAACAAAAAGCTGACAAAGAAAAAAGGGTAATGAATATAGATATAGCAGATAAAAAAATGGTATAATGACTATATTAAGATGTAGATTAGTTTGTTTCTTCATCGTAACAGATGAACAGATTCAGATTGAAGAAATTTAGCATTACATCGCTTGTTTACCAATGGATCCTCTGCAGTGAATGGATGCCATCAGAATGAGAGTCCAAACAGCTTATGAAAACATCACAATAATCCACAAGTAAAGGACATGACTCCAGTCCATCAATTAACATCTCGTGAAGTGAAAATCTGAGTGTTTGTAAGAAACAAATCCATCAATAAGGACTTTTAACTTTAAACCACTTTTAACTGCTTCTTTTTGGAGTTTTTGGACTGTTTTTGCTGGTAAATGTTGCTTGATCTGTGCATATTTCTCTCCTGATTCAGACAAGAGAACATTTTCACTGGCGAAAGCAATATGGATAGAGGAAGCAGCGTTTTCTCCTTATAAGACATTAACTGATGGATTGGAGGTGTATCAATTAATTGTGGATTATTGTGATGATTTTATCAGCTGTTTGAACTTTCATTCTGACGGCACCCATTCACTGCAGAAGATCTATTAGTGAGCAAGTGAAACAATTTGAAGTGTTACAATAAATCAAGTATTAAGCAATTAAGAAATTTGTACTGAATATCAGAACCAACTGTTATGCATATAAATAATTGAACCCAATAAATACATTTAGATTTATGCATTTTATCAGACACTAATAAATAAGTAAATAAGGTAATGAGATGGCACAACATACTGTGATAACAGTGCATATATGTATGAAGGCCTATCAGTGAGTTCCCTTTCGTGGAACTTCGAACTGCGTCCTCTAGGGGTCGCTATGGGGAACGTCTCGTCGTGACCCGTGTCTGAAGCCTACATTGAAAAAACACCAACTTGTTTGGCCGGCGACAGCCATGACGTCACTACCGCCCGAGACGTTATCACTCAAGATAAATGAGCAGTGCTCTGCGTGGTGCTGCATTTCAGACCAAAAGAAACGGAAGCGAGCGCTGACACCCTGGTAAGTCGGTATCTTTACCTTGATGATCAATAAAGTGGCTGCCATAACTCAGGAATAGCACATCGCCAAAGGCCTTCCTGCTGTTCCGGCCTGATCCCTCATGCTTTAAATATACCTGCTCTCCATTCTCACCTGCTGCTATCTCTTGTTCCCTCCTGGCTTTCTTCTACAAGGACAGATAGGACTCGTCTTATTCTTCCCGATAGAGCAATCTACAGTGTGTTTCACCTCAAACCAAACACAAAATCCGCAAAATAGCATAATATCAATGAGAAACATATCACTTGTGAAAGTTTTTTAAAACATACAAGCTCTGATTCCTAATTTGCTTTTTTTGGTCATGTTTACTTGATGAATTATAATAGCACAGAATGGTCCGGAGAACCTCACATGTTGAATAAAATAACAGACAGATGTATGCAGGGACAGATACTGTTGATATCGCATTACAACCAGCTGAATGTTAGTGAACCATCTGAAATCTATACAGCCGCCTGCAGTTTTCTGGCGATGGCATGCAACTCTAGTGCATTTTCTTTCCAAAGCACGTACAGTACACATACACAACTTCTTTATTGATGAGATTAGTGCAGGATATAAAAAAGCATGATATTCAATGATGGATCCATGTCCATGTTAGCCTGTGTACTCTTGAAACAGAAAGGTTTGTGGTAAATAAACATCCATTGTGTGTTGATCATTTGATCGTGTTTTCAGATACAAATAAGATTGTGGTAATCTCATTTTACCATTTTTAAATCAATTCCACAGAACTCCACAGATCATCCCTCAAATTAATGCAGAAAACAGAAAGCCCATAGATTCCATCGGGGCATATACTTACAGGACATACAAATGTGTCCTGTGAAGTAAGAACGTTAAGTAAAAATGTGTCCTGATGTGATTTCTATATAACATTAAAAAATGTATCTATAAGTGGTTTTTATTTTAAAAAAAAAACATTTTTGAGTGGTTTTGAGCATGTTAATGGAAATATAAGATTTTAGAATATTTTCATTGGATTAAAAATACAGTCAAAACAGGTGTGCTGCTTAATATTTTTGTGGACACTGATATTTTTTTATTCTTTGATTAATTACAAGTTTAAAAGAACCACATTTATTTGAAATAGAAATATTTTGTAAAATTATAAAAGTCTTTAATGTGAGTTTTTATCATGCATCTTTGCTGAATTAAAGCATTAATTTCCTTCAGAAATCTTACTGATCCCACCTTTTGAACATTAGTGATTTTAAGAAAATACTGATATGGTAAAACAGTGAGTTTTCTGGGAAAATGTGTCCATTTCCAAGGCCCATTTTTGGAGTTTCATGCAAGCAACCCAAGCAAACTGGGACTGACTCAAATTGCATATTGCTGTCTTTCACGGTGACCGCATCCTGGTAGCAGAAACACAGGTATTCTTCTGTATCATAGTTCAGTGCTAATTACTGTAGTGCTATTAATTAAAATATCATAGAGACTTCAGACTCTACTGACTCTGACCAGCAAGCAACCACCCAGAACACTGTAGCAACTGCAAAGCAACACCCATTTTCTTCAGAAAATTGAAAAATCTGGTTGTGTTAATGGTGCATTCAAGTCATGTCAGAAAGATCATATTTAAAAGTTGAAAGCACATGAACAAGACCATGAGTGAGAAAGTCAGAACTTTACCCTGTAAACCCTCAAGTCTCCGAGTTGGTGGAGCGTCAGTGAGAAAACATGTTGTGCACAATCTGTATTGATAGTAAATTTGTTGAAATAATGTTGATATGCACAAAATACAATATTCTGTACAATCATGACAGAATATGTAACGATTACATTTACAGCACCTTCATAAATTGAATAAAAACATAAAAAGCAAAAACTTTTTTTTGTATAGCGTTTAAAAATCTTGCTGATTTTTTTGTAGAAAGGGTACATCACCATCTTGCTCCGACCAAATTGACATGAATGCACCTGACATCCTAATGACATCTTCCTAACTCATAAATACAAACTTTCCAGGAGCATACTTTTTAGTCAATGGGTGTTTAATCATCGGTTATACTGTATAAAAATCACAACTAGATCCAGAAATGAATAAGCGATTAATAGCTAAAGCAAAATGAATTGTCTCTTTTTGGCTATTCCTTACTCGTTGTCCTCTGGCTTGGCTTCAGACTTTCAGATCAGAAGGCCTCAATTCTAGCCAAACCGCCTTTTATGTCTCCAGGGTTCAATATCCCACAAATCCATTCTTTCTGCTCTGTTCATTATGAGTCTGTCTGTATCATCTCCGATTGACTTCACCCCAAAAAATCATGTGGTAAGCTCAATTCCACAGACCTAAACTCATCTCCTGTCCAAACGCTGTGCCGCACTGACCCTGCATTGGACTGTCGGATTTAGATGGAGGGCCTTATCGCGAACGCCACACACCTGCTAAACCCGAGTCTCATCCCAATCATCTCACATTGCGACGTTCCTTTGCTTTCCAGCAGATTTATTAATCTCTCTCTGGTGGAAACTGTTGTTATCAGCACTGCAGCAAAACAGTAACACTCTCCAAGTCACGGTGGCGGTATTTGCATGGGCTCCCCTGTGTGTGTCTATCCTTCCTCTTCCTGGCACCGTAAAATTCCGTGCGAGTGAAAAATGGGTCATTAGCCGTGCATCATAGAGCATTCTTTTTTTTTCACTGGCTGAGCATCCTCATCATCTGTAGATAGCAAACAATGGAATGTGCAGAAACCTCTCTGGTGAACAATAGGTCAGTTAGGACAGCTGATTAATCCCAGAACAGAAATCCAGTGCTCAGGGTCAGCCTAGGTCTCATATGATGGATGTGACCTCCATTCGGTGTGATAGTGTGCAGAAGGGGGATCTATAATGCCTGCTGGACCACTAAGCCAACGGGGAGAGACTAGACTGGACATATGGAAACCTGCATGCAGTAGTTTCAAAGACCTGTAGGGTGCACTGTTTCACTTGCTGCATAATGTATCTCAGAAAACAATCAAACAGTGAGGTTGGTTGATGATTGCTGTGGTGAACTGAAAGCAAGAGGACAAACAATCCTGTGCGTCTCAAATAGATTCGTACACTTGCTCTGCTGAATAATTCTAGCACCTGATTTCCAAATGTGTGATTTGAGCAAAGCGCCTGTACGTATGTGAAATGACAAGGTGTAATTTCCCACTGGTAGTGGGAGTTTGTGGATATGTGTGTGTGTGTCTGTGTGTAGCTTGCCTTGTTCTTTCCTGAAATGCCACTGGCAGGCAGTGCAGTGGTCATGTCAGCACCCATTAAAACATCCATTCATCTCTATCAGCTCTCACCTACTCTGCTTTGCCTGCCACTTTGGCGACTCGTGTGTGATTGTGTGGAACTAAAGGGAATTAAGCTGGATATTTACGTTAAAGGAATGTTCCGGGTTCAGTAGTTAAACTCAATCGACAGCTTTTGTTGCATGCCGCCAGGTTTCACAGAAAAAAAGGTCATTTTGTCGTTTGTTAAAAAAAAAGGAAGTTGGGACGAGAATAATAATAGTTGTTGTTGTAATATGTTTTATATAGGCTATTCATTTTTTTTCAGTGCAAGCAATTAAGCTTTTTTTTTGCAGTGATTCATTTCGAGGCATCGCTAAAAATATTGCTTCAGTAATCGCTCTGACTGATTCAGTGAGTTAATTCACTGAACGATTCGTCAGACTGATTCAAACCGGCAGCTTTTAAAGGGGTCATATGATGCGATTTCAGTTTTTCCTTTCTCTTTGGAGTGTTACAAGCTCTTGGTGCATAAAGAAGATCTGTAAAGTTGCAAAGACTAAAGTCTCAGATAATCTTTATAAAAGTTAAGAGTCAGCCACGCCTACCTAAAACGGCTCGTTCTAACAAGCCCCCAAATGTCTACGTCACGATGTGGGAAGATTTGCATAACACAGCCCAAATGTTCACGCAAAGAAAGAAACCATAACTTTTATTCTCGCTGTAGTATTGTTG
>NW_015643932.1:640342-640760 GCF_001515625.1 Sinocyclocheilus rhinocerous
CCTAAAACGGCTCGTTCTAACACGCCCCCACATATCTACGTCACGATGTGGGAAGATTTGCATAACGCCACCCAAATGTTCACGCAAAGAAAGAAGGCGTAACTTTTATTCTCGCTGTAGTATTGTTGTTGCCGCCGCCATGTTGTGAAGACGCTGTGTGTTTCGTTGTGAAAGCGAAACTACATTGTTTGGCCTTCCAAAACTGCACTGTGGATCACCGGATCGGCTTTCAACGTGGACGAAGCGGAGTCTAGCCCGGGGTCTAGCCCTAAAGTGCTCTTCAGCTGAGTCAAGGCAGTGGATAGTTATGGATTCAGACTGGCCTAAAACAAGGAGGACACACATGTGGTTGCCGCAAGCCCTCCGAACGCTCCTTCGTCGAATCCGCCGGCCGCACCGTTCTCAAGCCCACCGGCCT
>NW_015643932.1:644643-708033 GCF_001515625.1 Sinocyclocheilus rhinocerous
CGGCTGTTCTGATTCACAGACTGTAAGTACGTTTTTTATATTTAAAGAGTTTTTATATTTTATTTTTTTTATATTTAAAGCGAGTTTTTTGGGTAGTGTAGAGTAGGGCTTGTTGTTTGTCATTTCTCTGATCACAAATGCAGACATGATTTTATGTTACGCGGCGCGATGCGACGCAACGCGTAAAAAGACAGTATAAGACATTATAATCCTTAGTTATGTCCCCACTGGATGCAACAAATGCCTCTTTTGTAATGGGTTTTAATGTTTTTGTCTCGTTGCTCGGCCTGACAGGGCATCATCACAATATGGTGAGGGGCGTAACATTTCCGTCTCACGCTTGAGGTATTCGGCCAATCACAACGCACTGGATAGCTGGCCAATCACAGCACACCTCGCTTTTTCAGACCGATGAGCTTTGTAAAAATCGACGCGTTTCAGAAAGGCGGGGCATAGAGGAGAAACAATAATGTACAGTATGTGGAAAATAATGTGTTTTTTGAACCTTAAACCGCATAAACATTTCATTACACCAAATACACAAAATAATGTTCTTTTTAGCAACACCATATGACCCCTTTAAAAGGTTAATCAAAAGAACCGAGTGTTGAGTCATTTGTTAGTGAATCGAACGCTGTATGTTTGTTTTGTGCTTTTTGCAAGCACATTTCAACAGAAAGACGCGTTTTCTTCACATTATTTTAAGGTAAGATGACTTTTTATATATTGTCACATATATTCATGATGATTCATTTCACCGTGCCATCGTATCATAATCGCAACAGAAAGATACTCGGAAATGTTTATTGATTAGCACCTATAATAGTTTTGGCAGTCAGTGTGCATTTGTTCAAACAACATTTGTTTTCGGAGGGGTAAAAACTACGGGAAAAAGCGAGATTATTTTCTGTGGTATTCAAAACTATGCCTCAATGAGAACTTTTAAGTCTGTATGTTATACAACTTTGACTATATTTTAAAAGTCTGTTTTATACTAATTATCTTTAGTTTCCCACCTGCATGCTCACATAAAGTCTCTCTGCATGTTTCTCTATTTTTGTCTCTTTCTGTAAGATGTTGTTTTTTATTTATTCCCTCTGTTAAGGAAGGTTTTGCAGGCATAAATTGCAAGCTGCAGAGATGTGTGTGCGGGACAACAAAAGAGAAGATGGAGTTTTCATGAAAGCTACAATAAAAGACAAAACACAGACCCTCACCCCCACCCCCCCAACCTATCCAACACCCCACACACCTTACACAGTTCATATGACTAGACTAGACAACTTGTCACTGCTTTATTTTTGTAAACGTTCCATTATCACTTCCCGGTTGATTTCGGGTAATTGTCAGGGACAGTTTTTACACTGTTTTGTTAATGGCAGACAAACCCCTGAAGGGTGGAACAGAGATGGGACCAATTACAGAGCTGCCTGGCCTTGAAGTAATCAAAATTATTATATGAAAACAGCTCATTCCCCTGTGTATTATTCTGTGTGTGTGTTTACTGAGGAAAGTGGGTCATGTTGTGTTAGAGAATGGGATGTAATAAATTGCTTTCAGAAGTTTGGTGGCATGAGTTCATGAACTTCAGCGCAACATCTTTTCTGGAGTGTGTTGCTGAAGGTAAATCAACGTGTGTTAGGTATGTAGTGGTAAAAGGGACAGCAGATTCACAATTTTTAATTAACCCCTGCTTTAAAGTTGTTAGGCATACCACATATTTTTGTATTGTAGCAAAGTTTGGATATAGGAATGTGCATTATACTAGTACTATTTGTCAAATGAAAACACCTCAAATCTTTATTCCAGGATCCAGTGATGTCAAGGAAAGCAGCTTGAATTGGTTTTTGGAGTTTTTTTCTGTTTATAATTCAGTATTGAATCTACCAATGCATTTTCTTGCTGCATTATATATGATTTGTTAAGAAATTTTAATTACATTTTGCTTGCGTTGCTGAAGGTGCTTGTTATTCACACATGCTCTTTTAAATGCATTATTTGATTTGGTGGCGTGATGTATATGTTAAGTCAACTGCAGTGTGAACCAGGTGTATTTATGCAGAATAACCAATTCAGAGATTCTCAGGGCCACTTCAGAGCAAATTATTGTTGCATTGATACAGATTTCTCTTTTCTGTGTTACTACGTCACAGTCAACATGCATTTAGGCAGCCAGCAATGCAGCTTCTATCTGTATACTGTTGTCGAGGAAGAGCATTTTGTGTGTGTCTTCTAATGGGAGAATGTTACAGATAGTGAGTGTCTTTATTTGAGAACCTTGTAGTCAAGCAAAACACAAATGGAGAAAGCAGTAGTAATGCCTTGGCTTTCTATTTCTATTGCCTTGGGTAACTCTATGTACTGTATATATGCAGTTGTAGATGGTTAATGTGGTTTTGGCATCTTTATAGTCAATGTTTGTCTTTTTAATAGGCTAAACTGTAAAGCTTGGGTTGAAAAAAATAAACCAGGCCATGAGTATATAAAGTGTTTTCCTTCTGCTGTTGTACACTGTTAACAAATGGCTCTTCTAGCACTTTCTGGATGACAAATGGTTCCTGGTAGAACCATTAGTTTGCCATTTAAAGACTATTCTGCAAGCAAAGCTCCAAAGTTTCTGGGCCACAAAAAGATTCTTTGCTAAAATGTGAAGCAGTGATGAAACTGCAATATTTTTGGCAGCTAATTCTAGGTTTAGTTTTTTTTAAATTTGGCATACTTTATGTATATATGAATATATACATTGATGTTCAAAAGTTTGGAGACAGTTTTTGATAGAAGTCTCTTATGCTCACCAAAGCTGCATTCATTTGATGAAAAAATAGAAGTAAAAAGAGTAATAGTGTAAAATGTTATTACAAAAAAAAAAAAAACAGTTTTAAATTTTAATATATTTAAAAATGTATTTTATTCCTTTGACACAAAGCTGATTTTTAAGCAGTCATTACTTCAGTCTTTAGTGTCACATGATTCTTCAAAAATCATTATAATATGCTGATTTGGTGCTCAAGAAATATATATATAAAATATTTTATAAAAGGTTAAAAGAATAACATTTATTTGTCACTTTTTATCAATTTAATGCATCTTTGCTGAATTAATGCATATTCTTTTAGTTGTTGTTTTACTTGTATGAACTTGAATATTTTTGGCAGACATTCATATCGGTCTGCCTCTCTGTCAAAATAGCCTACAGTATGTACACTGCCCAATATCGGCAGGGCCTGTCTGCACTACAAGATGTACTTTAAAGTCTGTCTCCCCACATTAGTGCAAAGCATTGCCTGTCCTCTGTCATTTACTGAGTCAGCAATATCTTGCTAATGTTACCTAAAAATGCTGAATCTTTCTGCTTGCATCTACTATTGTTGAATTATATTTAGGATTATACCTTAATGCTTTAGAATAATTGTACCCTTGCCAGGCTCTCCTAAAGCAGATCAGTGCAGAAAATGTGTGGATGCTTCTGTCTGACAAGCTTGCCTGTGAAAATCTGTGTCTACCCGTTTAGGAAGCCATGCTGTCACTCAAACACAGGTTTGTGTGTAATTTGAGGTGGAGCTACCACAAATAACAAGCATGACATCCAAAGCTGATATGTTGCAAAGACTATGCGGTGAGCTGTTTTTAATGAGTTGTACGTATCTTCTTCAAGATGTTTGTCCCAGAGGAGACATCTCACTGTCAAAAATGCTTCCATGTTGATGTGTCTAACTCTTTCTTTCTGCTTTTCTCTCTCAAACTCACAAAGCAATGTACAGTGCTGTTTGATGGATGGATGACGTCATGGATGGATGACATCATTTCAAATTGTGTAGTTTTTATTTACCGTGAACGAGTGATGCCGCATCTCTTTTTTTGGGGGGGCTCCTGCACCAGACAAGCAAGTGCCATTGAAAATGGGAATACAAACAGATAGCTTTCACCAGGTGTTATAGACCTCCATGTCAAAATCTGCACCGATTATTCTTGCATGACAATGTTTTAATGCAGGGAAACATAGTATTAGTCCTGAAGATGGCAGGAGAGCTGAGACAAATTAAAATCATCTGCTGATTAGAGAAATACGGCACCCACTTCCTCTTCGACAAATGGAAATCAAAGTGCTCATTACTCACACTCTGTTAGGCTCCATTTTAAAAAGCTCATTTTTTAAAAGAGGACAGTAATTTCAGGAAATTATGTCATGCTTTGTGATGCCTCAGCAGTTTTTTCTTTTCCTTATTGGAAAATCAGCTTCTTCTGAAAACAAGCGGATATAAGGTTGGCTGATAAAACCTGTAGATTTTTCTTTCTTCTACACTATTGATTTCTGAATAATGAGCTGCCTAAAACTGGCCAGATGCTCCGAGCTCAGCGTTTAGCGGATCCATTAAAGCTCCGCTGGTACAGATCTGCTCTAAGGGTGGAGGGGTTTGTCTCTTGAAAATGATCTCTGCATGTTTGGCCCGCTCTTTGCCTTCCTCTCTAATTAATTTAATTGGTAAAATCAAAACTAGATGCTGTAAGTTACATCCAAAATACATGTCCATATACCTGAATAAGGTAGGGTATGTTGATTAGGGGTGTTAGGGATCTTCTAATCCAGAAGGTCCGTTGAAGCCTGATCTGCAGGTTTCCCATGTAGTCCACACTGGAGGACTGAGCTGCAGCCAGAGATAAAACCACAAACAGAGACACAACTAATGCCATGACCAGTGGTTGAGGGGCTAGGGAGGCCAAAATCCCCTAATTCAAGAGGTTACACAATCGCACGCCATTTAAATGTATCAGAAGGTCGACACCTTCATGACGTTGGGCTGATGTAAAAGAAATATGTGACCCTGGACCACAAAACCAGCCATAAGGGTCAATTTTTTCGAAATTTAGATTTGTACATCATCTGAAAGCTGAATAAATAAGCTTTCCATTGATGTATGGTTTGTTAGGATCGGACAATATTTGGCCGAGATACAACTCTTTGAAAATCTGGAATCTGAGGGTGCAAAAAAATCAAAATATTAAGAAAATCGCCTTTAAAGTTGTCCAAATGAAGTTCTTAGCAAAGCATATTACTAATCAAAAATTAAGTTGTGATATATTTATGGTAGGAAATTTACTAAATATCTTCATGGAACATGATCTTTACTTAATACAAATATACCCCAGCGATTTAAGACTGGTTTTGTGCTCCAGGGTCACATATATCAACCGTAATTACTACAATTAAGTTACTCACCATGTTCTCCGCCATAGTACAGTCAGCAATGGGTCATTTTCTTAAAGGGATAGTTCAACCAGAAGAACACAATTTCTTCTCTTTCGTGTCGCCTCCACGCATTCAAGAAAGTATCACAACACATGCTGGATTAGTGTGGTGAGATCCCAGATAGGTATGTCACTGGGGCAGTATCCTGAGGTACAAAAGCTATCTTTGTACCTTACGCCTAAATTGTACAAATTAGTACTTTAAAGGTATATATGAGTACCTAAAGTGTACATTTTGAAAGGGTACCACCCCTGTACCTTTTTTCTCTAGTTCTCCATTTTTAATGGAAAAAAAAATTAAGAAAAAAACTTACAGTAGTGTGATCCTAGTGGAAGAACACCAAATAAAATGGTTAAATATGACACCACTGTATATAAGTTTTACCATTTGTATTAATGCTGCAGTGCAGACCCCATTCGTAAGTGAACTGAGAGTTATGTGGGTGTGTTGATGTCTGTATAAGAGAGCATTTGTGTGAGATTATGGTTTTGGGCTTACCTGTGTGTTATCTAGGATTTCTTTTATGTCCTGCATTGTATTTGAGATTTGCACTATTAATTAGATCATGTGAAAAGACAGGTTAGGACCATCTAATTTGAACACATCCAGAGTTAATGAACCAAAAAAGCTGAATTCTGAACAACTCTTTTAATTTATTGCGCGATTAAATTATGGCTGACACTTACACCTGTGAAGATAATGTCTTGATCGTTTTTTAAATAAATGTATAACATTCAATTTTACATTTATTACATACATTTATTTAATGTTCACAAATTAAGCTTTTGCCTTTTTGAAATCCTCAGCCTTAGTCATTGCTGGAAAATGTGTTTGAAGGTCACTGCAGTCTGCGGTAAAGCTTTCACCACCAAAAGTCCTTCAGTCTGGTCTCAGTGGTGCAATTACATCTCTGTTACACAAAAGTCATGTACAGCACAAGCTGGCAGACGACAACATTCTGTGTGACTTGAAGCTCTTTGGAAGATTTGTGTCTTTTTAAGAGGCAGGCTGAGCTGGTTAATGAACATTAAAGAAGAGAATGTGCTTTTAAACGATCTGTGTGCTTCAAATTGCCTCCGTGAACTCGTCTAATCTCTTTTTCTGTGCATCTTCTGTCTCGTAAGAGAGGAAGAGAATCTGTGATACCTTTGTGAAGTTATCCACACATCTGATGCATACTGCACATACTGTACAGTCAAGAAAACAGCAAACTGATTGGCTTAAAGGGGTCATATGATGCGATTTCAATTTTTCCTTTCTCTTTGGAGTGTTACAAGCTCTTGGTGCATAAAGAAGATCTGTAAAGTTGCAAAGACTAAAATCTCAAATCAATATTCATAAAGCGTGTGTTAAGAAACTACCAGGCTCCTACAAAAAAAAAAAAAAAGAGTTTTTATATTTTAAAATGGCAAACTTTTGAGTTTTATTTCCCATACTGATAACACGTTGTCCTGTTCCTCCATTACAGTGTACATTGTGCAATAAGAGTTTCAACAGGCAAAAGTGATTATGGAAGGAGAAATGTTTGCCTTATTAAGTTGCCTGCCAATTACTGGGATATCTTTTCAGTTTATAACAGTGTGTGTTTGTGTTGATGTGGCATCAGACAGGTGTCATCCTCTTCATCAGGGAGATGCCTCAGAGCTGAGCAACGGAGATGCCTGCTTATGCGCTGTGGATAAGAAAAGCACAGGATAACAAGGTCCCTGAAGCCCTATTATTTGGGCTGATATTAAAAGCATTTGTGAATGTGTGTAGAGTCTATGTTCCCTTGTGTGTGTGTGTGTGTGTGTGTGTGCATTGCATGTGAAATCTGTGTTTGTCACTGTCAATTCAGATGAGCTCTGTGTTTATTTGATGAATAAACCATCTCTCTGTTCACTTCCTTTCGTGGCTGTTAAAGTCAAGTAATGATCACGTTTTTCTGTTCTCCTCGGTTTACACTCCATCCATCAATATGTTTTTGATTTGGGACTTGAAATCAGTAATAACAGACCACTGCTTAAAGGGATAGTTCATCTAAAAATGAAAATTCTGTCATTGCTTACCTGTCCAATTTCAATGAATATGATGAATGCTTGAGTATTCATGCTGTAAAAGGATACCATAAAAGCATCACCAGATGACAGAAATTGAGTTTTTTTGGATAAACTGTTCCTTTAACATCCATGTAGCCGTCAACTAGACATTTTAATGGATTGAAATTTGTATTTTTAGATACAAATTTAGAAATTTTCTGCTAATATCTTGTGTGTTAAACGGTCTTTTCCTTTAAAATGGTTTGCTCTTGACCAGAATTAGCTTCAAAGTAGACCAAGGAGACAAAAATAGACCTGAACAGAAAAAGGTCTAGTCCACATTTCAGCTTTTTCTGGCAAAGAACCACCTATTTAGAGAGGAAGAAATGAAAAATGACCAACTGCCGTTGGTTTTGTTTTTACATTCCATCTGATAAAGGTTTATCTGAAGTAGTTCATGTACCATAATAACAAACCACTGTATAAATACACTACTGGGGTCAGAATAATTTTATTCAGCAAGGATGTATTCAAAATGGTTCACAAGTGACAGTAATAATATTTATAATGTTACAAAAAAAAAAAAAAACTCAAATAAATGCTGTTCTTTTGAACTTTCTATTCATCAAATAATGAATATATATAATGTGACACTGAAGACTGGAATAATGGCTACTGAAAATTCACCTTTGCCATCACAGAAATAAATAACATTGTCAATTATATTCAAATAGAAAACAGTTATTTTAAATTGTAATAATATTTCACAATGTTACTGTATTTACTGTATTTTTGATCAAATAAATGTATCCCTGAGTCTTTAGCGACCTCAAATTTTGTGGTGATGTCATACTCTTTCGACCGTATTGTGATTACAGACAAAATCAAATTTAATTGGCTGCCTTGCTTTTTAACACCCTGGAATATGTAAATGTCCATCGCCCTATAGGTACAGTAGATTATACCCTACATGAAATGCATATATTTGTATCCCCCACAGAGCTGTTCTGTAAGGATCTGACCTTTTGCTGAGATCTTTTGTACTGATTTGACCTTACAAAGTAAAGATAGATGGTTTTTGCCTCACTGGAGCACTGACTGTTCTTTCAGTATGCAGTTTTTTAACCTTCATAAGAGTAATTTAATGTGACCCATCTTGAATATCAATCTCTCACTTGCTTCCTTTAGAGAAAGCACACATCCTTTCTCCCTAGAAATCGATAAATATGAAAAAAAAACAAAAAAAAAATGGAACAAAACAAATCAAGCTTTGCAACATCGGCTGAGCACGTTTAGTAATACAAAACATTTCATGTTTGAAATACAGCTGCACTTGAGCTGGCCAGATCCAGTAGAACTCGTGCACTGCTGACAGTTCTAGGACACTCAACGTGATGTCACTGAGGACCTCTGGTGCACCTACACGTCTTTAGACATGTTCTTCCTGTTTGAACACAGGTTTCTGATCCTTAGAGGAAGCAGAGAAAGGTCAACGGCTCACTCGTAACCTGTGTTTCCTGTACTCAGGCGCTGTCTGCACAACTACACTCAAAAGCTTTTGACCTTTCAGGGTGATGGAACAACTTTGATGTAAGACTGAGTTTCCAGAGAATATGTTTTCCACCACACCCTTCATCTCTCAGCCTTTTTCTCCCCTTCTGGATTTCGTCCTTCATAATTCTTTGTCTGCTTTTAATTTAAGAACTGTATTTTTATACAGAAGAGCACAAAAATACATCAGCTGAGTGTTCATAAATTATACATAAACTCTAATGCCAGGATTTTCAAACAGGGCTCTGCAGACCATTTAGAAGATACATAAAAACACTGACATTTTTAAAATAATTTTCTAACCAATCTGTTGGGTGCTGCTTCTAAAAGGAAACAAGTGAGAGTTTATAATGTTAGTTAATGTTAAAACTGAGAATCTGAGTGGAGGATAAAAAGAACCTGCTTAAACCGCCATAGGCCCGGGTTTTCTGGTCTTAGATGGTCTCCAATCCTGGTCAGATTGATCTGTTGACTGATTTTAATGAGGTTTTGGACTTTCTGTTGGTTAAGCTATAGGAGACCAGTGGACTGTCTAATCACTGGCTTTCACTCTCAGAAAAAAAGGTACAAAAACTGTCACTGGGGTGGTACCTTTTCAAAAGGTACACTTTTGTACCTTTTAGGTACTAATATGTACACTTTAGGTACTAATATGTACCTTTAAGGTACCAATATGGACTCTTTAGGTACAAAGGTGTGCCTTTTGAAAAGGTACCGCCCCAGTGACTTTTGTAACTTTTTTTCTGAGAGTGTTCTTAAACCTGCTAAGACCAGCAAACCAGCTGGATTTTAAGTGCTGTTTTTTAGTAGCCAGCAGGCTAATCTAAATAAAAAGTCTCGAGTTCATGCAGAAACTTAATTTTTAACTAGTTATTTAGTTATATGCTTCTTTGGTGATTCGAAAAGGTCTTGTTGTTGCATTTTAGGTTCTTCAGATCAATATACTGGTTTCTAGGTTCTTTAAATCGCCAGATTAGCAAAAATCAAATGAACTAGAGAATGTGTGGGACACACATCAGGTTCTTCTCTGGCAAATGAGTACTAATTGTTGACTATTTTATCTGGTGATTTAGTCTTCATGCTGGTGTAACGGAGGCCAGCGAGTAGGTGCTGTGCAGGTAAACCTCACTCCCCTGATCTCAAGAGACGCACTAGCGACTGATGCTAGTGGCTGCAGTCTTTAGCCTCCTTGTTAGTGCGTCCGCCTCCCATGCCGGAGATCCGGGTTCGAGACCCAATCGGAACTGATGCTAGTGGATGCAGTCTTTAGCCTCCTTGTTAGTGCGTCCGCCTCCCATGCCGGAGATCCGGGTTCGAGACCCACTCGGAACGAGAACGAGGTGTGGCGGTGAGGACCCGGGAGAGAGGGGTTACACTGGCAAAAGACCTTCAACTGTCTTAAAGCACACTTTCTGATATTATGTAAAGTACTTGTAGCCTAAGGGAGCATAACCAGGGCCAGGGCCATTTAGCAATAAAGAGGATTAGACAGTGAAGAAAAATGGATTAGGATTAGAAATATTTCTTGTCGTATTTTGTTTTGAAGGGAAGAAATTACAGTGATTATAACAGTGTTCATTTAAATCCTCCCTCAAACAAGAATGAAGAGGTGACCTTCAGATGGAGTTACTTTGCAGAAAACTCCACACATGTATCGTTTAGATGCAACATAAACTGTAATGCTTTCTGAGATAAAAGTAAATGTGATAAAAGCATGATGTCAGCAAGGGGGACATACATCCCTGAAACAAATACTCCAGCAGGTCTGTTAATACCTTTTTATCTGTATTTGTTTTCTTTTCATCACATTCGCAGTGTCGCCCTCTCACTTTCTAAAGACAGTCAGGCTATCACTAAATTATGATGCAGAAAATGAAGCTCTTGGCATTTGCCAAAAAGCCTTTCATGAGATTTCAAGCGGATGACCTCCGAGATCGTTGTAACGGGTCTGAGAGACAGCTTAAATCTTTAAAGAGTTCGGTATCTGCTTCGCTGCTAATCATAGAGGCTTGTGTGAAAGTCCTTCTAATCTTTTTCTTCCATCTTTGTCCTTTTTTCCAGTTTTCTTTCCACCCCTTTGCTCAAAGATTTACTCCACTTTTAGCGTTATAGCAACATTATTTAATTATTGCAGTCCTTCCTATTTCCTGTAAAAGTGACACTGCTTGTTTGCAAGTAACTTGAGGACACCTCTTGAACTAATTCTTACCACAGATGCTTCTCATGTGTTTCAGGATTCTGGATGGTTCAACTCTGGGTTTGTGATTGATAACTAGTTACGCTGGCCTATGTCTTAAATAACTCACAGCAAACTATATCCCAGGCAGGTAGGGCACAATTTAGCAGATAGTAGACTCAATTTTGAGGATATAGTAAGCCATATTTTCAGACAAAGATTATGGCCTGAATTTGGGTAATTAATAAAAAAGTTTAACTATTACTGACACAACATCAGTACAAAAAAATATCAGTAATAAATACCTGTGTCATATTTCACTGGCAAAAAAAATTAACACCCCAGATGTTGTTGCATACAGAAATTTAATTTTATGACCATTACATATTTTCTTTCTTTCTTTCCTTCCTTTTATTTTTTTACATTTTACATTATTTTCATGACAATTAAGCTAATTTTACTCCGAAAATTATCATTACTGAGATGCTAAATAAATAAATAATTAAATAAGTAAGTAAATAAATAAATAAATAACAATAAAATAATAACAATTAAATAATATTTACCCAAATTTGGGGGCTGTTTGATTTTTAAAATATTTTAAAATCTCTTTTGCTTACTAACAATGCATTATTTGATAAAAATACAGTAAAACAGTATTTTTGTTTAGAAATCATTCTAATATGTTGATTTGGTAATAAAATTTTCTCATTATTAGCAGAGTTAAAAAAATAAAATAATTTTGTGCCACTTAATATTTTCGTGGAAACTGTAATAAAAAATTTTCAGGACTCTTTAATGAATAGAAAAGTTCAAAATTGCAGCATTTATTTGAAATCTTTTGTGACATTATAAATTTCTGTCAGTTTTGATCAATTTAATGCATCTTTGCTAAATATTCAAAAATTACTGACCTCAAACTTTTGAGTAGTAGTGTAGTTATGTAGTAGGCTAATTGGATGCTATGATTATAAAATAATCACAATGCATTTTATTACTGGCCCAAAAAGTAAGTTTCAAATTTCTGTTTTGTAAGGTAACATAAGTTTAATGAGGTTCAGTTTCAGTTTTTAGTGAAATATGATCTCATAACTTTTTTTTGTGAGATTCACCTATAACCTGCTGGGAGTACACAAAACCCTTAGGGTAGCTTCACCAATGCAGTTATATTTTATTTGTGACTGAACATCACTGACATTGTTTGGCAGTTCTATTAACACTTCATGAGTTTTCTGTGTGATCTATTGCTAACATGATATCTGTATAGGTTCCTTTCTTGCACTGGACTGAGGCTTGATTTAACGCTCCATAACAGTCGATACGGCCCAGTAACAACCCAGAGATACCAGAGCCAGTAAAAATGACTGCTCTTAGTAGAACTATAGAAATCGATAGCACATAGAGAGCTGTGACTCCTGAGACTTCTCCGAACTTCTCCAAGTGAATCAGTGGGTTTGCAGCCGACAGTGGCGTGTTCTTAAAATTGTGTTCGAAACGTATTTTTCTACAGATGAGTCATTAGCTTTACATAAGTCGACTCTGTAATGCACTTGACTGCGGGTTAACAGTAAGGACAGACCAAAACTACAAGTAGTTATCACTGAAAGTAAACTAAAGGTGACCTAAAGGTGCTGTTCTTAACGCTGGAGAAATAGCAGTGATCAAAATTAGAACAGGAGTGACCTTGAATGGAGCTCGTGGTAAAGTGTGGACAAGCACACGCTCTCTTTTTGCCTCCCCAGGGGAATGCCGCAGGGTGATTGTGCTCTTCCTCATTAACTTTGGTGTGCGCCCATCATGCATTTAATGTTCCTGTCTCAGCCCACTGCACTCCTCCATGGTTTAATGAGAAACCGAAAGCAACCTGCCAGAGAGGAAGCTGTGTTTTATAAGTATTTCATCAGAATCACGACAAAAACTGCTTAAATGTTCTTTCCTTTGGACAGACGTTAGGACAGAGGAAGAATCTGTTCGTGTTGTCTAGGAAACCACCATGTCTGGATCTGTGAGGAGGGAAAAGTCTCATTCTGGCATAAGATCCAAAATTACAGATCCAGTATTGGAGAACGTGACTGTGTGAAAAGCAAGAAACATTATTAGTCTTTTTCAGGACCATTGAGGGTAATAAAAACATGATGCACATTTTTATTTAGTGTGATTACAGATAAAAATGTTCACTGATGCATTTTTTTTACTTAGTTATTGCAGTGTTGCATCTTTTTTTTGTCTCAATTTCATTATCATTAAAGGATTAGTTCACTTCCAGAATAAAAATTTCCTGATAATTTACTCACCCCCATGCCATCCAAGATGTTCATGTCTTTCTTTCTTCAGTCGAAAATAAATTTAAAGAGATAGATCACCCAAAAATGAAAATTCTTGTTGTTAATTACTCACC
This sequence comes from Sinocyclocheilus rhinocerous, assembly GCF_001515625.1. Classification (NCBI taxonomy): domain Eukaryota; kingdom Metazoa; phylum Chordata; class Actinopteri; order Cypriniformes; family Cyprinidae; genus Sinocyclocheilus; species Sinocyclocheilus rhinocerous. The sequence continues at coordinate 658,035 of NW_015643932.1, forward strand.
CTCATGTTGTTCCAAACCCATTCCAACCCATTTATTCAACAATTCTTGTCCTCCGCATCACTCTGGTGGCATTTTGGAGAGTATCATGATGCATGCGCGTGAATTCCTCTGAAAATAATGGCTGCAGAGTGATGTGGAGGAGAAGAATTGTTGAATAAAGTTGTTATTTTTGTTTTCTTTGTGCACAAAAAGTATTCTCGTAGCTTTGTAAAATTACGGTTGAGACACTGATGTCATATGGACTATTTTACCGATGTCCTTACTACATTTCTGTGCCTTGATCGTGGTAGTACCCTTGCTGTCTATGGAGGGTCAGAGAGCTCTCTGATTTCATCAAAAATATCTTCATTTGTGTTCCGAAGATGAACGAAGGTCTTACGGGTTTGGACCGACATGAGGGTGATTAATTAATGACATAATTTTCATTTTTGGGTGAACTATCCCTTTAAGTTTTTGAGAAAAACATTCCAGAATTTTTCTCCATATAGCGAACTTCAATGGGAGCCAACGGGTTAAAGATCCAAATTGCAGTTTCAATGCAGCTTCAAAGGGCTCTACATGATCCCAACTGAGAAATAAGGGTCTTATCTAGCCAAATGATCGGTCAGTTTCTAAAAAAAAATAAAAAATTATATACTTTTTAACCACAAATGCTTGTCTTGTACTAGCTCGACTTACAGTAACTCGTTTACGAAGCAAACATACAAAGAAAGTCAAACACCGTTTACAAAAAAAGGTAAAACAACGATTTGAGATTTGAAAAAATTAGATCCACTATGAGGAGAAAAATCCTGGAATGTTTTCCCCAAAAACCTAAATTAGGTTTTGACTGAAGAAAGAAAGACATGAAAATCTTGGATGACATGGGGGTGAGTAAATTATCAGGACATTTTTATTCTAGAAGTGATTAAATTAGCATTAAATCACTTGCTCACCAATGGATCCTTTGCAGTGAATGGTTGCCGTCAGAATGAGTCCAAACAGCTGATAAAAACATCACAATAATCCACACGACTCCAGTTCATCGATTAACATCTTTGTGAAGTGAAAAGCTGTGTTTGTAAGAAACAAATTCATCATGAAAGCGTTTTTAACTTCAAACTGTTGCTTCCAGCTAAAATAGTCCATATCCGTAATATTGCTTTCTCCAGTGAAAAAAGTCGTCTCGTCTGAATCAGGAGAGAAATATGCACAGATCAGCACTGTTCACAAGTGGAAACAGTCCAAAACAGTTCTAAACAAATATGCTGGTGGATTTTGATGTGAGAGGACAACAGGGGATGGACTTTTTTCACTGGAGATTATGGATTATGTACTTGTATTTTTGTCGGAAGTGATGGTTTAAAATTAAAAACGTGGATGGATTTGTTTTTCACTTCACACGATGTTAATTGATGGACTGGAGTTGTTTGGATTACTTGTGTTTTGCTGACTAAACTTACACTATAAACTGGACTAAAATGAGTTCTTTAAACCCTGAAATTAGTTTTAGCAGTTTTAAACGATTCCAGAAGCAACAGCCACAGCTGCATTTCTACAGTGCAACAGTTTCTCAGGCTTGCTCTGGACAGCCTCGTTTGTCTTTTTGCTTATCTCAGCAATATGGAACATCCCGAGTTCCTTGTCAGGTGAGAAAATCTATGTTCATCCTAAACCAGGCCAAATCGCCCCTCAGGACGTCTTCACTCTGGCGGATTGTATTGAGGCTGAAATTACCCTTGAAGATTAAAGCTCTTCTCTGTGTCAGGTTATCGCAGGTCTATAGCAAAAACTCATTTACTTAAATCTTCCTATATATTTCTCTGCATCGCTAGCCAATATCAGAGAACAAAAACATCTGGGCTGCACGTCAAGCGTACAATTAAGCAATTACATTTCCAAATCGAATTACACAGGGGAATGATTCATAAAATGACCAATTGCCCATGTACAATCACATTAATGCGATAACACTTTTTACTGCCGCAATTAAATTCGGTCATGGAGGCCCGCTTTCAAAACCGCCCTCGGAGCATATCAGAGCTAAATTTGAACCCCTTTTAGCTGAAACGGCTTCGTTAGAGCAAGACGGGCTCGCACTCTTGTTAAAAAGATCTATGATCCCCTCACAGGAAGACATGACTTTCTTTTTCTTTGACATACCACCTTGAAAACTGTAATGAATTGCCTTTGAATTACATTTTTGCATGAAGGTGAGCTGGCCGCAGATGATTCAGTGAGGTGAGGGATGCATGCATAAAGTCCAAAGATTAGAATGAAGGAATCAGTTTGTGGCTTTTATTTGTGTGAGCCAAACTCGTCCCTTCGCCCATACGTTCCTTTCTAATTGGGCTGCTGTATTTATTTGTCCTCAGAAGTTAAAAGATGACATTATGGTGTGGCCATCACAGCAAGCACCCTCTACAAGGTCACTGCAACAAAACAGCCCACTGTAGCCCTCAAAGAAAAAGAAAACTTAATGACGCCAACTCGCCAAGATATGCGTCTTTTGATGCTGGTGAAAGTTTGACATTCTTCTTTGGAGTCTGATGGTCAGAAAAGTTCTTGTCATGCCTGAGGGTCATTGCAGCTCAAAAGAGATCTTGGTCGTGGTGGTTAACTAAGACAGACAAACACACTTGTAGCTTCGAGTGACCTTCAAGAGCATTTGATGTATGCTGATCTCCATGGAAACAGACAGGAAGTGGAACTAGAGTGAAAACCTATGGCTCTTTAAGTTGAGTGTGACGCAAAATCAGCAAAGTAGCAGCTTTTCACCCAAGCTTTAATATCTATCTATCTATCTATCTATCTATCTATCTATCTATCTATCTATCTATCTATCATCATCTAATCATATTTAATATTTAAAAAAAATCTTTAAAATGTTGAATATAATAATTAAATTAATAATTTGTGTGTGTATACAAATGATTACATTTATTATTATTTTAATAATTTTGAGAATTTATTCCTATGTACTTTCTATTTGGCAGAGTACCGTCTCATAATAATTAATATATATATATATATATATTTTGTTTTATAAATTGCATTTGTAGTTGTATGTAAAAATATCGTAGTTGTAAACAATACAGCGATTATTGGAGTATATTTGACAAAAAAATACTATTTCAGTCTTTGTATTTTAAAATTTCTTTGTGTTGCTCTTTTTTGCAATTAACAGTGAAATCTACTAGCAATTTCTGAGTACTAAACGTTTGAGGAATAAAGTGCAACTGCTGTGAATATTCATTTCAATATTTTTTAACTAGATATCTGATAGACGACAGACAGATAAATCCGAAAAACAGGTGTTATTTCCAGGTTGGCAATGCAGTCATTGCACCTTGAGTGGGTTTTGACTGGTGATCGATACTGGATGGTGCATTTAATGATTGACGATTGATGTTATCACATCAAGGGTGCTTAGAAATATTGCCAAATAACTTGCTTATTCCTCTAATGCGCCTTTCGGCTCAGTGCGTGTCCTGCTGCCTGCTGGGAAAATCCCATTGATCGATAATCCATCGAGATGGAGTGCTCCGATATGACTAGAAGCATTGAGTTTTGTTTGGAAAATTACAGTGAAAGATTTTTTTGTTTTGTCCGTGCTGCACTGCACTATCCTTTAAAGAAAGACCACATGGCGTGTCAAAGAAACCGGACAGCAGCAGATATGTAATGCAAAATAACATTCATTGAACGTGTTGTATGTCAATATCTCATGAATGTTAAAATGAAGCCCTCTGCAGCCTGTAATCTATGACTCCCTGAACTGGGCAGCCTGTGTTTACATGCTGTAATTGCATTTGCTTCTTACAGATTTTCAAAGCATAAACATTCCCCACCAGAGCATTGGAGAAAAGCATGTGCTTATGGCTTCGGCCTAATTAAAATCATACTGTATGCTCACTTGCGCTCTGTTTATTATGAGCAAGATGGCTGGTGAGCGCGGCATGCTGTTGGTTTAAAAAGGTTCCTGTTATTCCTGTTGAATTCATTCTCAGAGCCCTGAAGGCTGATCAATACCTCCTGAATGACTGCAGATCTCTCCCTCACTGTGGCATTTAAAGGCAATCACCATGTCCTGGCTGGTCCCAAATGGAAGAGGGCGATTCTGCACCTCTTTTTATGCCTTTTTCATTGTCTCTTTATCAGAATGCACCTGTATCGATTCTGCTATTATGCACAAGGAAAATGTGAAAAGATTAATAATGAACATGGGTGACAGCTTGAACTCAAATGCTCCAAACCACAGTTTACCACTTACAGAGGCCTGAAATTATCATAGTATGAATTTAATGTTGTAAGCTTAGGCTAATCTGGCCAAGGATCACCCAATTACATGTCAAGAAGCCACCTAGCTGACGGTTAAACCGACATTCTACAGTTTGCTTTTAATGTGTCGTTTATAGGTGAATGAATATGAAAATGATGATACAACAATATTAGACACTGAATTGACTTTACCAGTAAATTAGGATTGTGCCACCTTTCAGAATTGAATAATTCAAACTTAATTGCTTAATTTCAATTAAATGTAAGTAATTTAGTAAATTAATTTAAATACATTTCTAAGAATTCACAGAATTGAATTGCCAGTCTTCAGTGTCACATGATCCTTCAGAAATAATTTGAATATGCTGTTTGGTGCTCAAGAAACAACATTATACATGTCTTTACTGTCACTTTTGATCAGTTTGATGTATTTTTTCAAATATAAGTATTAATTTCTTTAAAAAAAAAAGTACCAACCCCAAACTTTTGAACTGTAAGATAGATTCCAGTCTTCAGTGTCACATTATCCTTCAGAAATAATTTGAATATGCTGTTTGGTGCTCAAGAAACAACATTATACATGTCTTTACTGTCACTTTTGATCAGTTTGATGTATTTTTTCAAATATAAGTATTAATTTCTTTAAAAAAAAAAGTACCAACCCCAAACTTTTGAACTGTAAGATAGATAGTCAGACAGGCAGGTGACAGAAGATATTCAGACATTCAGTTCTCTCATACAGTGTCCCAGGACATGTCAGTCTACGACTTTAGATATTGCCAGCCTACTACAAGAAACTTGGATGCTTTCGAGCCTTCTAAGTACCTGCAGGGATTGTGATGTTCAGCTTAATGTTCTTTTGTTGTACATCCCTGTGCCTCTTTCCTGCCGTGTGTTATTGTTGCTTCACAGTTTGACGATTTGCCTTTGGCAGAGCTTTGTCTGTGAGAAGCGCTCAGAGGATCTTACTTATCTCCAACACACCAATGAGAAAGAGAGGACGATATTACAGTCATCCATCACAGCAATCCTGTGCAGTTTACTGTCCAATTTGTCTGGGAACAGCACAGAAAATCCCTGAAAGTGCTCTATTGAGCTGATCAAATGGACAGGAAGTGGGTCACGAACTAGGGGACTTTTCTAAAGCCCATTTATCTACCGAAACAATTAGAGAAAGAGACCGAAAATTCCCTCAGCTCAGTTTGTCACAGTTCATCAAAATCATTAGCCCCTTAAACACAGAATAATACAAAATAAATAAATAAAAAAAGGATAAATAATATATAAAAGTATATTCCAAATGTAAACTTTTGTATGTAACGGAAAGTTTTTATGTTACTGTATCTTTATTAATGGAAGTTAATATGTATCAGAAAAAAGTGTGGCTGCATCAATATCGGGTAATTATGGTAGTCCCATTTCCGCCACAGATTAAAATGTCTCACAATTCTGACTTTTTCCTGCCAAATCTGAGAAAAAAAATCAGAATTGTGAGATATAAACTCAGAATTGTGAGAAAAAAAAGTCCAAATTATGATATAAAAAGGCACACTTACCCTTGTTTTTTAATAAAAAAAAAAAATTCAGAGCTGGGAAACGTAAACTCAATTTCAGAGAAAGAATTCAGAGGAAAAAATGAATATTTGAGAGATATGAACTTGCAACTGAAAAAAAGTCAAAATTTTGAGATAAAAAGTCGCAATTACCTTTTATTTTTTATTAAGTTGCATAAAAAAAAAACTTAATTGCAAGGTGTGAAAAAAAAGTCCTAATTGTGGCATGCAAATTCATAATTACGAGAAAAAAAGTCTGAGTTCTATCTTTGAATAGAAGGCTATTTTTGGGGTTTTGCCATGGAATAAAAAAGAACATTGTGACTTTTTATCTCACAATTTTTCTTGCAATTGCGAGTTTATATCTCACAATTCACAATTTCTCAGAGTTGCAGGGAAAAAAGTCAGAAATAAAAATAGAAATGACCTTTTATAATTTTTCCTTTGCAGAAAATGGGCTTCCATAAGTATCACAAATAGTTATTTGCATTGCAAAATTCTCTGTATATATAGAAGGATGGTGTTTGTAATGTTTGCATGTATGTGTGAATCAGCAACTTGCTGTTTATATGCTGGTCATTACTCACTGCTCATTAATTTCACACGCCACGCAGACACAGTTTACATCACGGTCCAAATGTTAAAAAATGCTGAAGTTGGCCCAGGGTCGTTTAAGTCCAGGGAGCAAATCTGTCAGGGTTCTTTTCCAGGGTAACCTCTGCACCTTGCAAATTGTAAAAATTTGTCCTTAAAATAAGCATTTCTTGGTTCACTTATTTTGCCTTGCCTCAGCAGCTTTGTTGGCTTTTAGAGGCGAGCCGATGTGCTTTGTCAGCAGGGCTGAGGCTGTAGAGTCACGCTAGGGGCAGTAGGTTTAGTCAGAGCCCACAGGTCATGCATCTGTTCCTCTGCACGGCCTGTTCTCCAGTGCCCTTGGGAAAGAATCATTACATTACGGAGTGCAGCACTACCTCCGCTGTCAGGGTTAATCAAGTTTTAAATTTATAGTTCAACACCTTGTGCCGAGCGTATTATCGCCCTGCCACTGAGACGGTGAAGCAGAAAAAAAATATTTTCACATGTAAATTAAAGATTTGAAATGAAAATAGACTTTGTTTTTGCAATAAATGTCTTTAGTCTTATGGTGCAACCTTGAGGAAAAACTTGTTTTCATAGTATTTGTTCAAAATGCATTTGACTCAAAAATGAGTCTTTCTGCACCTTTGAAAGATTTCACTTCACCAAGACTGCATGGAAAAAGAAAAAGTATATCAACCAATAATATCATATATACACAGGCCTATCAAATCATTATGGATAAATTTATATTTCAGAAATTAAAACCTCAAGGAATCACTAACTTGGATCTCTGAAATTTGGTCAAGACATATTGAAGAATGTGTCCTTTTTAAAAAAAATATAGGCTTAGTGGAAAAGATTCTATTGAAAACCAAAATATTTTTTGTTTATTTTTAATTTAATTTAATTTAAATATTTTTATTTATTTATGTGTCACTGTTGAGTTGATCTATTTCAGTGATTAGTACATTGCAAATACTGTTTCATTGTCTTTAATATCCACTACCATTCTATTTTTTAAAGATTTTTTAAAATTAATACTCAGAAATTAATATTCAGCAAGGATGCAGAGTAAAGACTCTTTCATCTATTTCAAATAAATGCTTCTTAAAAGGAAAAAAATAAAAAATGTATCCCAAAAAATATTAAGCACCACAACTGTTCTCAGTGATTAATAATAATAAATCTTGAGCACCAAATCAGAATATTAGAATGATTTCTGAATGATCATGTGACATGATGATAAAAATTCAGTTTTGCCATCACAGGAATAAATGACATTTTATATTGATGTAGAAAACAGCTGTTTTATATAACATTTTACAATATTACTGTTTTTACTGCATTCTGATCAAATAAATGCAGCCTTGATAAGGACAAGAGGCGTCTTTCAAAAACGAATTATTCCAAACTTTTGAATGGTAGCGTACATAAAATAGTAGCAAATACATTGTTTCAATCCTTATAGCTGCTAAAAATAACAGCTATTTTGCTGTATTTTCTATCAAGCCGCCAAGCCTTCACACTCCTAGTGTAAAGGTTTTTTTTTGTCTCTTCCCAGCATTTTTTTTCAGGCCATGGTCACCATTCAAGCAACTTGGGTTGCCATGGAGACGATTGGTCCTGGTTAAAAGCAGTGGTGGAGGATGACCTCATGCGAGATCTTCTGCTCTTTCAATTAGCCCTTCAGCCCTCACCATGTCTCAGTCCCGCTCTGAGAGGGCTGGACGAGGCCTTTGTTAGAGAGAAAAGTGTGAACACAGGGCATTCAGCCTGTACAGTGTGTGTGCCAGACTGCATCAATAAGAAACACACACACACACAGTGACAGCAATTAACTTTCAGACCATTTCAACTTCCCATGCTTTCTTCACATCTCCTGGTGGATTGTTTTGTTGGGATGCTCAGATATATACTCTGTTCCAAAACCTTGTGAGCTGCTTATGCTGGCAGCATTTTAAAGCACCACTCTTGATGTAAAACAGCTATTTTAAAAAGTAGTAGTTCGCCTAAAAATTAAAATTTGCTAAAAATTGACTCAGGCAATCCTAAATGTAGATGAGTTTGTTTCTAAAATAAGAATAGATTTGGAGAAATTTAGCATTAAATCACTTGCTCACTATGGATTCTCTGCAGTGAATGGGTGCCGTCAGAATGAGAGTCCAAGCAGCTGATGAAAACATCACTATAATCACAATAATCCACAAATCCATCAAGATTTTAACTTCAAACCGTTGCGTTCGGCTACAATACGAGTCCTCTTTCCATAATATTACTTTCTCCATTGAAAAAGTTTTCTCGTCTGAATCAGGAGAGAAATATGTACAAATCAAGTCCTGTTTACATGATGAAACGGCCCTAATGATGGATTTGTTTATTACAAACCTATAGATTTTCACTTCACAAGCTGTTAATTTATGGATTGGACTCATGTGGATTGCTTGTGGATTATTGTGATGTTTTTATCAGCTGTTTGGACTCTCATTCTGATGGCACCCATTCACTGCAGAGGATCCGTTGGTGAGCAAGAGATTTTTTTTTACATTTTAAAAATTTAATGATACATTTTTACAAATCTCTGTTCTGATGAAGAAACAAACACATCTGCATCTTGGATGGCCTGAAGGTGACTAAATTCTCAGCAAGTTTGCATTCATTTTAATTAATTAGCTCGCTTCAGCCAATTTTTATGGCAGCATTGAATACATCCTTCTCAAAAAAAGGTGATCTCATAATTCACTGTGGCAAGTTTAGAGCAAAATTAATCCAAGATGGTGAACGAAGCAAGAAAAAGGTTAATGCATATATTAAAATGTCTTAATTTAACTGTTTTTTAAAGGGGTCATATGATGCTGCTAAAAAGAACATTTTGTGTATTTGGTGTAATGAAATGTGTTTATGCGGTTTAAAGGCTTGTTCACACCGGGACGAATATCACACGCGATTATTGCCGACGTTTAACGCCTCGTGACTAAACAAAGGGTGCCAATGTGAGTGTGCACACCGACGCGCAAAATGCGAGGCATAAAAGCGTCATTTTTTTAAAAACACCTCGGGCTCGAGCTAAAAACTGGCCGACCAATGAGATTGGCGCTTTTGTTCACATGCCTGGAGCTGCTGAAGTTACAGTAAAACACGACTTGGTGGCGCTCAAGCACAAAACTCACAAAAGACGCGTCGAAAAACGTTGGCGATAAGCGCGCGATAATCGTCCCGGTATGTACGAGGCTTAAGGTTCAAAAAACACATTATTTTCCACATACTGTACATTATTGTTTCTCCTCTATGCCCCGCCTTTCTGAAAAGCGTCAATTTTTACAAAGCTCATCGTTCTGAAAAGCGAGGTGTGCTCTGATTGGCCAGCTATCCAGTGCGTTGTGATTGGCGGCGTGGACGAGTCTTAACTTTTATAAAGAATATCTCTTTGGGTTTGAGACTTTAGTCTTTGTAACTTTAGGGATCTTATCTATTCAACAAACAGCTTGTAACACTCCAAAGAGAAAGGAAAACTTGAAATCGCATCATATGACCCCTTTAAATATTATTAGAATACAGTAATTAATGTTGTAATGAAATTATAATATCTTTTAAAACATGAATTATCTTCATTTAAAATATACAAAAAATAATGAAAATAAATTAAAATAATTGTACGGAAAATGTGCTTTGTATTTCATAGATATTAAAGCATATTTTTACAGTATACTGTTAGCTGAGCAACATATAGGTGTTACTTCCTATGTAGAGTGTTCTAAACGAGTCTCTTCATGAAGTTAGGGTGCTAAAAGTGCATCTCGCTCAGTTTTGGAGCACATCTATAATGTCTGCAGACAGAATCTGGTACTTCACAGAAGAAATTAGGGAATAACCACTAAATCTGATGGCTTGTTTTGTGCTGTCTGTCAGTGATAAATGTGACCATATGAAAAGAGATGCGGTTTCACTATAAATGTTGTGCGAAACCATGGTTTCAGCAAGATTTGTGTTGCATTTGAAAACAATCATAACTGGTAAAACAATGGATGCATATAAACCACAAAATCAGTTTCATATTTTAGAGTAAATCTGGTGCTTTGAATGTGAGACGGTGTTGTGAGACAGTGCTATAAATAACATTGAGATTCATCTCAGTTTTATAGCACACCACACGTCGATGATTGCCTGAATGTTCTGATAAAATATCTCTTCAGAAACATACTGTGAATGGAATCCATTAAATCAGACAAAGGCACAATCATCATTAGCCTGGACTGGATGGTTGACAGACTGGAAGGCTTCATGGTCCGTGGGAAGGGAACGTCCAGAGAGGCAATGCAGGGGCGAATACAGTTTGATCTAAAGGAACAGACAGGATAAGGACATGCGAACAGCAGGGTGTGATTAGACAGGAACAAAAAGCCCCCTTTAGCCGACCAGTGGCTATTTGCTTCGCTCTTCTGAAGCTGACAGAAAATCACATTGACATTTCTTTTATTTGTCTGGGCCCAATTTAAAACTGAAAACTACATCCAAATGTGAAAATATGGCCTGGATTTTATTCTTGGGCTCATGAAAAAACGTGTTTGTTACGTCGTTTTAAAAAGTGGTGAAGAAATTTGGAGGCGTGGCTTTACGCAGACGTCTCATAAATCGCGAATTTTAATTAGGTTATGCACATTAATTTTTACTGTTTTAATAACTAAACTAAGTAAGTTTGGGGTCATTAAGGTATTTTTTTTTAAGAAATTGATTATTTTATTCAACAAATCATTAAATTGAATACGTTACAGCAAAAACATTTAAAATTGCATAAAAGTATTTCAAATAAATACTGTTTCTTTGGAACTTAACATTTATCAGAGAATCCTGAAAAAAAGTATCACAGTTTCCACAAAGACATTCAGCAGCACGACTGTTTTCAATATTGATAATAAGAATTTTTTTTTTTTTTTTTTTTACAAATTAGCATATTAGAATGATTTCTTAAGGATCATGTGGCACTGAAGACTGGAGTAATGACTCCTAAACATTCAGCTTTGCATTACAGGAATAAATTACATTTTAAAATATATTAACATTGAAAACATTTATTTAAATTGTTTTAATAATTCACAATATTACTACTTTTCTATTGTATTTTTAATCAAATAAATGCAGCCTTGGTGAGCGGAAGAGACTTCTGTCAAAAATGCATTTTCAAAATCAGGTCTGTAATAGAATATGTGCCAATTTCTTAGTGAAAACTGAAATGTAAGCAATAAAATTAGAGTTAAAAATTTGAAAATTGATTGTAGTATACACACATTTTGAAAATTAAATTGAGCTAAACATATTCACCTTCTGTAAAAATCTTTTGAGTAGTAAATGGTCTTTCTAGACCTTCACCTCCAGAAATGGCAGAAGAAATCACTTTGACTCACTGCTTTTTTGCTCTTTTGTACTGAGGATTTATTTCCCAGATTCATGTTTCAGTATTTCACTCTGTGGATGAACTGATGGGAAATGTGCCAGTGAGAGAAAATGTAGATGTCTGTCCTCTGCGTTATCTACAAATGAAAAATTTTATGAGCAGATTATGGACTTTCAGCTTCATATGTGTAGATTATAGGAGACGTTCTACTGAATGACAGGGGACATAATTACAGAGAACAATTACATTTCTAATGACTGTCAAACAGAGCAAAACGAGGTTTTGGCACATAGATCTCTTTAAATCTCAGTATTATTCTTCCTCTCACTTCTACATGGAGCTAGATGTGGTAAAGATTGAGATTTGGAAAATTCAGTGGCACACTGAATGTTTTTGCTGTATATTTATCAATGGTTTTAATGAGATTTGATTGCTGTAAGGCAAGTTGAATGTTCAACATTTGTGTTCGAATGGTTTTCTTGGACAGTAATAGATGTTTCTGATTCACTATTCTGAGTTTGTGATTATATTTAAACCACTTCAAGGAGACTATATTATAAAATTTCTCTCATCACTTACTGACTCTACTGCTCTATCAAAAACTTTATGACTTTCTTCTGTTAAACACAAATGCAGAATTTCTTCTTCTTTCCTATATTATAAAAGTAAATGGCTGTCACGCAAGATTTTGACTTTAAATCTAAGTCGTTTTGTCATAAAAAGCTATTCAGACGCTTCAGAAAACTTGGAATCTAGACACATGGACCACTTTTATGGTGCTTTTTAGGCAAAATGTGAATAAAAGTAAAAGTCATTACTAATAGATTTGTGCATCTTTCCTAATTGATTCACTCAAATTAAGACAGTTTTGTATTTTGTAATTTTGTATTAAAAAGTTTTCCGAAAAGGAATGTCAAAAATGTTGTAAATGTATTTTAAATATGCATTTGAGGCTTTATTTAATTAAATATGCACTAATTTGCATACATTTCGATTGTTATTTAAGAATCATTGTGATACTATTATACTTTTTTTTTTTTTTTCAAAGTAGTTATTTACGTATGTGATACTCTCCAAAATGGTGCTATAGGGTGACGCGGAGGAGACGAATTGTTGAATAAAGTCGTTATTTTTATTTTGTTTGCACACAAAAAGTATTCTCATAGCTTCGTAAAATGACAGTTGAACCACTGATGTCACATGGATTATTTTACTGATGTCCTTGCTACGTTTCTGAGCCTTGATCGTGTAAGGATCCTTGCTGTCTATGGGAGGGTCAGAGAGCTCTTGGAATGCATCAAAAATATCTTCATTTGTGTTCCGAAGATGAACGAAGGTCTTACGGGTTTGGAACAACATGAGGGTGAGTAATTAATGACAGAACTTTCATTTTTGGGTGAACTATCCCTTTAAGGTGCTTTTTGTCCTTTTTAGCACTTGACAGAATGTGGTCCCCATCCACTTTTATTGTATGAACAAGAGATTCTGCTAACGTTCTCAGTTTGTGTTTCACAGGAGAAGGTCAGTCACACAGGTTTAGAATGGACAAAATGTTTATATTTGGGTGCACTTTCTCTTTAACTGCACGTAAGTGCACTGCATTCTTCCAGAGCATGGGAACAGGAAACTTCTGTCTTATTTCACTCTCATTTTCTGCTTAATTTCCTCAATTCTGTCATTCGGCATTTCTCCCTTTCTCTCCTTCACCCCGTAGATTCACAGCTTTTCACTCTGTCAAAAGTGCGCTGAAGACAGGTCACCCAGAAGATCTTTCCTCACTTTAATCTCCCTCTCCCAAACTCTCAGACTGGAGGTGACACTTGAGCTGCGTTTGGTCTGAGAGGAGGAAGCTGTGTTGTTCTACCCCCCTGTCACTCTGTCCTCTTTGCTGTCTGCCTCTTTGCCCCGAGCTGTCATGTCAGACGCCGGAGCCATGAAGGCAGCAGTAGAGAGATGGATGGCTGAGACAATGAGGGTAGCACCTGTGGGCACCTGCCTGCTTGTGATGACTCGGCCTTCCTGCGTCACTTTCACTCGACAGGGCCAGATGGGGCGTCCTGCCAGACTGAGGCTCTGTGTGCAGTCCAACTGCTCTACAGGATGACGTTAGCTGTTTGGATAGTGCGGTTCTCACAAGGGCAAGCACAGCAATGTCAGATGAGTTACTGAACTATCAAACTGCAATTTCGGGACTTTTTGCTTGTACAATACCTTTTTTTTAATCCCCATTATATTTTAAATTCACTTCTTGACCAATATGTAAATGTACAATACACTCTAAAAAAATCCATAAATCCATAAAATCAGTGCACAATATACTGTAATAATATGAAGTAATTTTCTGTAAGTTTTTTTTTTTTTTTACAGGTGTTCTATACCTGTACTTTGAATTTTGCACTGCATTGCATTGTGTCTTAGAGTTAACGGAAATGTCCATTAAATTAATGGATAATGTCCTTGCAGAAAAACCAGCATATTTATTTATTTATCATTTTATTTATAAGTACAGTGTACTATGTACAATTTGGGGTCAGTGAGATTTTTAAAAAATTTTTTAGCAAAGATTTTGTTACAAACTATTTTTATTTTTTTATTCTGTTATTTTGAACATTGTATTTATATATATAAAAAAAAACCTGAAAGTAAACATAACATGCTTTAAACAAAAATATTAAATAGCACAGCACAGCTGTTTTCAACATCTATAATAAGAAGAAATTGCAGCAATCTTGAGCAGCAAATCAGCATATTAGAATGATTTCTAAAGGATCATGTGACACTGAAGACTGGAGTAATTATGCTGAAAATTCAGCTTTGCATCACAGGAATAAATGATATTTTAAAAATATACTAAAATATAAAACAATTGTTTTAAATGATAATATTTCACAATATTGTTTTTACTGTATTTTTGATCAAATAAATGCAGCCTTGCCTAGAATAAGAGACTTCTTTCAAAAACATGACCCTAAAATTCTAGTTTAATTCTAGATTAACTCATTTATGTGTTTTTGCAGACTAGTTTTCAATCCGAGAAGCGGGCATTATTGCATTGACTGGGTAATAAGCCAATCACAGTGCATGAATTCTCTACATTATCTGACTTGTCACCTGCATTTGCCCGTATTTCCCCTGACGTTCACGAGAACAAAAGACATGCTTCTTTTGAAACATTATCCATTCGTGTAACTGTTGGACATTATTGCTTTAAGAATCAGTGCTTTTAAATGCTGTTTGATCTTTCATATTTTATTTCTGTACTCTATCTTTTTTTTTATCAGAATATTTTGGACCTCTAGCCTCATCGCAATCATGTTTTTCTTTGGAGTGGCTTCTCTGTTCCTCTCTTGATTTTAGGAGAGTGACTCAAAATCTCTATTTTCTGCGGGCAGCACTACAACAACGCCTGGCCTCCAAAAAGCCTTTAACTTAGAAATTGGATTCAGTGATGTGTATAATTCAGAAGCCTGGCCCTGACAAACACCCAGGGATTGATGCGGGTTTATTTTAGCCTCCTCTGTATTTTAGACCAGGGTGGATGGCTGTGTATTAGACAGAAGTAACATAAAGCCTGTGGACTTGTGGAAATCGGGCCTGGCTGCAGGCAGAGTCAGTAATCACTAGCCAATGAAACCGCACAGACACTCAGGCTAAATTATTTTTGTCACTCGCTGCAGTGTAATAGCCGTACTGAAGAAAAGACAGAGGAGGCGATGAGAGAGAGAGAGAGAGAGAGAGAGAGGCTGAGGGGTGAGTAATAAAAGTGCATCTCATTCGTTCACTCCACCAGCTCATAATGCACAGCCAAATTGCTCTCAATTGCTAAACAGGGATTTGAAGTGCAGTGTTCTGAATGTCGATTGATTGCCTGAAATTAAGGGTGTTTTTACACTAGAACTTGCAGCGTGAAGTCTATTTGACGTCAGAGTTTGGATCGCTTTGTTGTTTTCCTCGCTCCTGGGTCCACTTGAAAAGACAAAACACAAGTTGAAAAAGTCAAAAGTCAAACCTGGTCCAAAATTAACTCGCTGTATCTGCCAAAAAAAGCTGATTTGAGTGGTTATAAATATTTTTACTGGCCATTAAACTGTAGTTTGTATTTCATCATATGAATTTGTAGTTGTCACAAAAACGTCAAGACATTGCGCTATTGTTCGTTAGTCCTTTTAGTTGTGAATGTGAAGAATATTTATGTTGTTGTTAATGTTAATGTGAAGAATAATACAAAACTTAAGATGATTGATTTTCCACGGAGAAAATTGCGGAGGAGGTTTGTATGTCTTTGCTTTAATTTGGGACACAAAACTATTGTTATTACAATTTGATTTAAACCAAGTAATGTTGCAGTTGAAATAAAGATATATAGCCAACTGGTGAGTAACTTTAGAGTCACTTTTTTAAAATTAATACTTTCATTCACCAAGGATGCATTAAATCAATAAAAAGTTTCAGTAAGGATGTTTACAATTTCATGAAAGATTTCTATTAAAAACTGCTGTTCTTTTGAACTGTTTTTCAACAGTTTTCCATTAAATTAATGGATAATGTCCTGGCAGAAAAAACAGCATATTTATTTATTTATTATTTTATTTATAAATACAGTGTACTATGTAAAATTTGGGGGTCAGTGAGATTTGTTTTTTAAAAGAAATTCAGTTTTTTGCAAAGATTTTGTTACAAACCATTTTTATTTTTTTATTCTGTTCTTTTGAACATTGTATTTATCAAAAAACCCTGAAAGTAAACATATCATGCTTTAAACAAAAATATTAAATAGCATTTACAACAGTTTTTTTTTGACCAAATCAGCATATTAAAATGATTTCCAAAGGATCATGTGACACTGAAGACTGGAGTAATGGCTGCTAAAAATTCAGCTTCGCATCACAGAAACAGATATTTTACAACGTATTGAAATAGAAAACAGGTATATTAAATTGTAATAATATTTCACAATATTACTGTTGTTACTGTATGTTTTATTAAATGAATGCATCGTATGAGACTTCTTTCAAAAACATAAAAAATCATACAGGCCACATGCACAAAGATTTTCTTTTTGTAAGTCATAGTGTTTCATGTTTATGGTGCGAATGTACCAAGATTCGTAATGTGAAATTAGAAAAATTGGAGCAGCAAACTGAGCTAAAATTCAGGGCAAGCATTCGAACCAAGTGCAAAAACATACAATGTCTGGATATTCAACTGCACTCAGGATGGAAAAATGCATGTACACCACTTACTCTGCCTCAGCCTGCCTCATTCACTACACTTGTGGCTCCTCTGGACTAATGGCATGGTTTTTGGTTGGCGTCATTGCCTGCGGTTTCACCGTTTCAAAACCTCAAGGCACCATTCTCCCAACTGGGGGTACTAGATGTAGATATAGGGCCTGGACAATGTGCTGCTCGTAATGAAAGCCTTTCCAGACTCTTTATGATCCCTCTCATATTCTTCTCCTCTGATCAGGAGCTCTTTGTCCACCAGAACAGAGAGAAAATGAAGTCAATCTTCAGTAGCATGGCAGGCAGATGAGATCGTGTCACAGGGTGGCTCTGCGGTCAGCTCTCACCTGAAGAAATGGCCAGTGATTCTCATTATCACCGTCTTTATGAATTCAAAAATAGAATCTGGCAGGTGTGCCCTGAATCTGATAGGACATCACACAGAGACCCGCTCAACACGGCACCTCTCTGCTCGGCTTAAGGACGCCATGAGAAATTTACGCTCAAAATCCATGATGCCAACCTGCTGTGGGCAGGATGAAAGCCCGTCCTGCAATGAAAGCAATGACAGAGCGGGATGACTTCGTAGGAGAAGGAGACAAACAGAAAGTATCATTTTGTAGAGGATATTTTTTTGGAGCGTGCTTTTCTAAACATATTCTTTTTCATTGGTATGCTGCTCAACGTGGCTTTTTCCCAAGCTGTTGATGACTTAATAATTAATGGATTCCAACAGCTCAATAAAACATTCGGCTGGGTTTGGACCAGGTGTATTTTGGCGCATGCAGGTCTGAGCCAATGTCACCCAGTCAAAGCTCATTCACCTAAACAGCCCGAGATCCACGAGTAAATATGGCATTGATCTAAATGTCAGGCCTGTGAAATATTACAAAACTAAACTAAACCTTCCTGATTAAAACATCTGATGAAGAATGCTGAAATGTTGAAATGTTCTATCATTTTATCTGTCGTTCTATCATTCTATCTGTTGTTCTTTCTATCTATTGTTCTGTCATTCTGTCTATCATTCTATCTGTTGTTCTATTTGTCATTGTATCATTCTGTCATTTTATTCTATTCTATCGTTCTATCTATTAGTCCCTGTGAAATATTACAAAACTAAACTAAACCTTCCTGATTAAAACATCTGATGAAGAATGCTGAAATGTTGAAATGTTCTATCATTTTATCTGTCGTTCTATCATTCTATCTGTTGTTCTTTCTATCTATTGTTCTGTCATTCTGTCTATCATTCTATCTGTTGTTCTATTTGTCATTGTATCATTCTGTCATTTTATTCTATTCTATCGTTCTATCTATTAGTCTTTTGTTCTACTTATCATTTTGTTGATCTTTAGTTCTATCATTATCTATCTATCTGTCTGTCTGTCTGTCTGTCTGTCTATCTATCCTATCTGTTGTCCTATTTGTCATTGTATCATTCTGTCATTTTATTCTATTCTATCGTTCTATCTATTAGTCGTTTGTTCTACTTATCATTTTGTTGATCTTTAGTTCTATCATTATCTATCTATCTGTCTGTCTGTCTGTCTATCTATCGTTCTGTCGTTCATTCTATCTGTCATTCTTTCATTTCTATCATTCTATCTGTTGTTCTATCTATCGTTATATCTGCCATTCTGTTGTTCTATTTGTCGTTCTATCATTCTATTGTTTTAGTCTATCGTTCTATCATTTTATCTGTCATTCTATCATTCTGTTGTTCTATTCTATTCTATTTTATTCTATCTGTTGTTCTATCTATGGTTCTGTCGTTCTGTCTATCATTCTTTCTGTTGTTTTATTTGTTTTTCTATATAGTTCTATTCTATTCTATCATTCTATCTGTTCTATAATGTTTTGTTCTATCTGTTCTATTCTGTTGTTCTGTCATTCTATCTGTTGTTCTATCTAATGTTCTGTCTATCATTCTATCTGTTGTTCTATTTTTCGTTCTATCATTCTATTCTATTCTATTGTTCTATTGTTCTATCATTCTATCTGTCATTCTGTCTGTTGTTCTATCTATCTATTGTTCTGTTGTTCTATCATTCTATCTGTTGTTCTGTATGTCATTATATCTATTGTTCTCTCTACTTTTATATTAAAGTACCCCCTGAAATTTTAAGTTAAAATTACAATAATCTATCAAAATATAAGCTCATGGTTCTCTAATGTCAGCCTTTTTAATATAAGTCATCTGCTTATTGTTTGCCTAATGCTGTAATAATATAGTAGTGTCAATTAATCAGCAGAACTGAAGTGGAAATGGAACTATTTTCTAGAATTGGAATTATTCAATTTTATAATTAATGTTCTGTTATATTTCACAGCATCAGACATATTTTTGCATGTAGCAAATGTGTCGTTGTGTGTGAATATTCGTATCCATGCATGTGAATTAATGCATGCTTGCACTTGCCTTCATGTGTGTTTTGGAGGTCAGGAAACAGAGGGCTCATGCAAAACTTCTCCACTTCCTCTGACAGATCTGCTTCTCCACCAGCCTGCTTGCAGACTTTTTTCTTCCTTCTCAGAAACTGATTTAAGTGGGTCCCCAGGGGCCTCACCTCGCCATATATCCAATGCACTGTTTGAATTTACTTAACAGTATCCTCATGTTGCAAATGGAGAATGAACTAAAATCAATGGAAACATCATCACAGGAGAGCTACCGTTCTGTTTTCTTCCATCTGCTGACCTTGTGGTGCTCAGACCACCATTGATTTTTCCAATGAACATTTTAAGAATGTATATAAGAGCTTTCATAACAGCGTTTAGGTTCTTGTTTATTTCTAAAGCCATTAACACAGAGGCTGATCATTAAAAACAGACATAAAGCAATGGTTTCTTCTCGCCATATTCATTTGGATATACAGCAAATGTGAATTGGATGGCGGCGGTATCTAATTTAAATGAGCTTTGTTGGTTTGCGGTTCATGCGTACTGTTGGACACCATTAGAGCTAATGTTTTCATAATTACTGAGCATTAAAAAAATCGGGCTGCATTTCAGTACCAGCTGCCTTAACAGAACTAGGCAGTAGATTATAGGCCCAAAGCGCTCTGAATATTTACCGGCAGCGCATGCTGTCATATCTTTGCTTTTTCAAAATTTGCATTTAGTTTCATACGCCTCTGTTGTGGCATGTGTATGCGTGTGGTTTGGTTTTTCTCTCAGGTGGTGTGAAGATCATGTTTTATTCATCTCCGAGTCCCAACAGAGTGTCTTTTGGCGTTCCTCTGCCACGCTTTCGGTGCACTGTGTCCCTTTTTGACAGGCATTTCCCACTGAGGTGAGAGCACACAAAATTATTGCATTTTGGATCTGTCTTCTGTGAAACAAACTGCATAGGGAGAATGTAAATAAGACTTTATTTATCTCATCAATATCGCCCTTGTTCCTCCACCCACCACTCAAGCGCTTAACACACTCAAGCGTTCACACATCAGTACCCGCTTGCATTTCTTTCCTAACATGCTGGTCTTCCTATATGCATTTTAATAAATTGAACAAATTATGTTTTTTTCTGATTCATAATAAAGCAGTAAGGAAAGAGGGATGCAGTGCAGTATTGCATTAGGATTGGTGCTATAATGGACTTCTCAAGGTTACTGGTGTGTGAAAGTGAAAGAGAGGAAGACATTACATTTGTTCCTCCTACAGGGTCTGTTTCAATGGACACTGTTCTTCTTTGACTAATATATAAGAGGATGTTTCTTCATCTATGGGCAGTTTGGACTTTAGATATACTGTATCTTGGTATACCAAGAACTTAAACGCTTAAACTAGTTTTAGTTATGTAATATGGCCCAACATTGAATATTAATGCAAAACAGGAATTTTAAGAATTGTTTTATTAAATTTTTTAATTTTTAATTAAAAAATTTTTTTTGTACTTAAATGTCATGAACAAACATCATTTCCACCATCTTAAATCGCTTGTAGATCACCTATGGTGGAAATTAAAATTGTTAATTTAAATTTAAATTTATTATTAATTTAATTTTAACATTATTTTAAAATTACGTTTTAAACCGTTACATTTTTAATACAATTTTTGGGCTCCGTTGTCTTTCTATGAGAAATTTTATTTCTAGGATTGTATGCATCCTTAATACATACAATTAAATAATATATTAAAATTGTTTAAATTTAAATTTATTATTAATTTAATTTTAACATTATTTTAAAATTACGTTTTAAACCGTTACATTTTTAATACAATTTTTGGGCTCCGTTGTCTTTCTATGAGAAATTTTATTTCTAGGATTGTATGCATCCTTAATACATACAATTAAATAATATTTTCAAACATTTGACATAGTGGTGGCTTTATTGGAAATTATACACAATATTCTGTACAGTAAAATTTACCTTGATTTTTTCCTTCGTGTTAGAATATTATGATTATTTTGATCTTTATTTAAATTATCATAGCCATCATATGTTTACTTTATTATTATTATTATTGTTATTAATCATCATCATCATCATTATTATTATTATTATTATTGGTTTTATATGGTTTTATGTGTAAAAAACATTTGGATCTCATTTCTTCTTTAAAAAAAAATATTTTCAACTTTAAAAAACATAAGATTTACGTAGTTATAGCGTATAGGAGAAAAATGAATTGTTTATGTATTTTCAAATGTCTCAATAATAATAATCATAATAAAGATAATAAAGAAATAAAAATAAAAACTATGATATATGCACACACACACACACATATATATATTCAATAAAATCAATAAAAAGTGAATTGGATGGCGGCGGTATCTAATTTAAATGAGCTTTGTTGGTTTGCGGTTCATGCGTACTGTTGGACACCATTAGAGCTAATGTTTTCATAATTACTGAGCATTAAAAAAATCGGGCTGCATTTCAGTACCAGCTGCCTTAACAGAACTAGGCAGTAGATTATAGGCCCAAAGCGCTCTGAATATTTACCGGCAGCGCATGCTGTCATATCTTTGCTTTTTCAAAATTTGCATTTAGTTTCATACGCCTCTGTTGTGGCATGTGTATGCGTGTGGTTTGGTTTTTCTCTCAGGTGGTGTGAAGATCATGTTTTATTCATCTCCGAGTCCCAACAGAGTGTCTTTTGGCGTTCCTCTGCCACGCTTTCGGTGCACTGTGTCCCTTTTTGACAGGCATTTCCCACTGAGGTGAGAGCACACAAAATTATTGCATTTTGGATCTGTCTTCTGTGAAACAAACTGCATAGGGAGAATGTAAATAAGACTTTATTTATCTCATCAATATCGCCCTTGTTCCTCCACCCACCACTCAAGCGCTTAACACACTCAAGCGTTCACACATCAGTACCCGCTTGCATTTCTTTCCTAACATGCTGGTCTTCCTATATGCATTTTAATAAATTGAACAAATTATGTTTTTTTCTGATTCATAATAAAGCAGTAAGGAAAGAGGGATGCAGTGCAGTATTGCATTAGGATTGGTGCTATAATGGACTTCTCAAGGTTACTGGTGTGTGAAAGTGAAAGAGAGGAAGACATTACATTTGTTCCTCCTACAGGGTCTGTTTCAATGGACACTGTTCTTCTTTGACTAATATATAAGAGGATGTTTCTTCATCTATGGGCAGTTTGGACTTTAGATATACTGTATCTTGGTATACCAAGAACTTAAACGCTTAAACTAGTTTTAGTTAATTAATATGGCCCAACATTGAATATTAATGCAAAAAAAAATTTTAAGAATTGTTTTATTAAATGTTTTAATTTTTAATTAAAATTTTTTTTTTATACTTAAATGTCATGAACAAACATCATTTCCACCATCTTAAATCGCTTGTAGATCACCTATGGTGGAAATTAAAATTGTTAATTTAAATTTAAATTTATTATTAATTTAATTTTAACATTATTTTAAAATTACGTTTTAAACCGTTACATTTTTAATACAATTTTTGGGCTCCGTTGTCTTTCTATGAGAAATTTTATTTCTAGGATTGTATGCATCCTTAATACATACAATTAAATAATATTTTCAAACATTTGACATAGTGCTGGCTTTATTGGAAATTATACACAATATTCTGTTCAGTAAAATTTACCTTGATTTTTTCCTTCGTGTTAGAATATTATGATTATTTTGATCTTTATTTAAATTATCATAGCCATCATATGTTTACTTTATTATTATTATTATTGTTATTAAACATCATCATCATCATTATTATTATTATTATTATTGGTTTTATATGGTTTTATGTGTAAAAAACATTTGGATCTCATTTCTTCTTTAAAAAAAAATATTTTCAACTTTAAAAAACATAAGATTTACGTAGTTATAGCGTATAGGAGAAAAATGAATTGTTTATGTATTTTCAAATGTCTCAATAATAATAATCATAATAAAGATACAAAATGAATAAAAATAAAAACTATGATATATGCACACACACACACACATATATATATTCAATAAAAATATAAATGAAAACTATGATAATATATATATACAGTGGGTACGGAAAGTATTCAGACCCCCTTAAATTTTTCACTCTTTGTTATATTGCAGCCATTTGCTAAAATCATTTAAGTTAATTTTTTTCCCTCATTAATGTACACACAGCACCCCATATTGACAGAAAAACACAGAATTGTTGACATCTTTATATATATATATATATATATATATATATACATGATTTTTTTATATTTAAAATAGAACGTCTAGATGTCTTTTTGTTTTGTACCCAATTAACATTTCATGTTTAATGATTTTCCTCAGGCGACCTTGAGGAAAGGCACTATATAGTTAAAACATATATTCAATTATTGTTTTTCGAAAACGAGTAGCTGCTATTTTTGCTATCAGCATATTACAACCTGTTGTTGATATCAAGCAAGGTTACACAAACAGCAACTTGATAATAAGGCATTAGAGGATTCAGATTCTATAATGATAATTAACAAAATAATCTGTCTTCATTTGCTAATCCTCTAATTGAGTTGCACTGCTGGCTACTGAGCTGCATAGATGATTTTCCATTAGCTAGATGCCTATAAATATTCATTCTTTGAATAAGATGCCATATTCACAGGATACAGGCAAATACACACCCAGAACTGCACAAAGGAATTGTAAGCAGGCATTAGACTCATTTAAAATAATTCAAAGACTCTAATTGATGTTGATTTGGCTAATTGGACAGTTATAGTCTTCTTGGTTGTATGCCATGCACAGTGGTGCATTATGTATTGAGGGAACTTGGATTAATTTCGTGATAATCAGCAATGCTATGGTTCTGAGGCAAGCAACCTGATGTTTTCCTCTCTGTGTTTGAAGCCCAGTTTACAGGCGTCATCCATTGCCAGCTGTCTAGCCTGGTTCTTTCCAATAATATGACTTGTGCACATTTTTGTAAGTCGCTGAGAGACAGACAGTCAACGAGAGACAGAGACAAGATGAATGAGCGTCTGAAGCCTACAGACAGCAGAGCCTCAAGACGGCTCTCATGCAATCATGTGGGAAGAGCTGTACAAACAGATCTACATTTCTGACAGATAGATTGACAGTCTGTATCAGCGCAGCCAAACAAACATGCTTCTCAGCATCTGTTATATGTTCGTGTCATCATCTGGAAACCCGTAACTGGGAATCAATCTGCTTTGATCTGTCTCTACTATAGATTGCAGCAGCTTGAGGTGTTTTTCAGAGCGCAGGCAGTTTTTCAATCAAGTGTCAATGAAACGCACAGATTACAGGAAAAAGGTGATGTCTTAAGCCAGAAATGCACTGGTGATCTGCTTCTGGGAAACTCTTATCTCTATTGACCTGCCAAATTGGTGCTAAGGACAAAGACCATACAATAAAGGACGTTTTGATTGTGTTTTACCCTATGCATGTCATGTATACATAAAAATTGTGGATGAGCCTTTATCTGGACAATATTTAATGTGTAACTCATCTATCTCTCTCTGTGTAATTACATGTTTTTGAATATAAATGTGTGTAAATATAAATGAAATCCTTTTCCTTTTTTATTTATATAGCACATTTAAACAACTTAGAGTTGACCCAAAGTGCTTTACATAGCAAAGTAAACAACAAGACAGCAAAACGAAGTTATAAACTAATAATTAAAAATAATACTGATCCCAGTAGATAAATACAAAAACACTTAATTGACTTGCCGCAAATCGATCAAGGAGATGAGATTTAAGCATAACTTTAAATTTTAAACTTTAAAATCTTATTTGTAAATAAGATGTGTGTGTATAGTTACTTGTTTTTAATATAAATTTCTTAAATTTATACATTTACTAAATATATTAGTGTTTCTATATACATTTATATACAGTATATACATTTATAAATATATATTTAATATAAATTTAAAGTATAAACCTCAAATTAAATGTATATTCAATAATAATTACACACAATATATTGTCTTAAGTGTCAATTTTTCATTGAGATTTATACATCATCTGAAAGCTGAATAAATAAGCTTTCCATTGATGTATGGTTTGTTAGGTGTTATTGAATATAAAATTCAAGTTTATAAACTAAATTTAGTAAATATATGACTGTTTTTATAGTAAAAAATTCATATACTTTTAGAGGAGGGAGGAGAGAGAGGAGGAGGAGAAGAAGGAAAAAAAAAAATCAAATATTCCAAACACACATGTTGTCAGCACAATAAGAGAGTGGAGTCAGCATGTCTTTATAGGGAGCTTGATTGGCAGTGACAGGTGAGGAGGATCAACTGATGGATTTCAGGTGTGAGTGACTGGCAAGGGAGTGCAGGTGAGTGGCAAGAAGGATGCTGGGAAATGCAGTGCAGAGGCGGCTCAACTGGTGACTGTGACACATGTGGAGTTTCCATGTTTTATGAGGACATTCCATGGCCGTAATGATTTTTATACTGTACAAACTGTATTTTTTTAATTGCCCTACACCAACTCTACACCTAAACCTACCCCTAACAGGAAACATTTAGCATTTTTAGATTTTCAAAAATCATCATTCTGTATGATTTATAAACTTGTTTCCTTGTGGGGACCAAAAAATGTCCCCACAAGGACAATGATTTCGGATATTGCCATCTTTGTGGGGACATTTTGTCTGAACCACACACACACACACACACTTATATGAACTAAAATACACTTTCCTGGGGCGAGGTTTGCTATTGGTGGTATCCCTGTATGGCAGAGAGCCACAGTCAATAACCTTAAGACCTAGAGCAATGACACACAACCCGGCAGACAAATGTGTGGTATTGTATGCAATTGTGTCTTCAGTTGGCCGCCCTCTGATGGCTTTGGGCTCATCGATTATCCAGCAGCAATGGAGTGAGTAATAGAGGAAACACACACACACAGGCCTGAGAACTCTGAAAGAGTCAGCGATATATGCAGAAAAAGAGCATATTTATCATTTACTATCCTTAAAGGTTCTAAAGACTACAAGTTCTGCATTAAAGCTCTTATCCTAGTGTGTTTGAGAATGGAGATTGCGAGGTTGTACTCTGATGGGGGATAATGACTGTGATTAAGTCATAGCATTCATTCTCCTCTCTAATGTATTGCAAATAGTGGTGTTTACTTAGAAATCGTCGCATAAACAAAGTGAAATGGGGCCCAAAAGCAGCTATTGACAAAAGGAGCTTTGTGTGGTTTTATTTCTTGCATTGCCAAACCCCACATTAATGTCACTCTTTCAGGGAAAATGGGCTTCTTTTAATCCTTTTTTAAGCTCTACAACTCAAACACAGTGGTAGTCAATGTGAAAGATATTTTAAAAGCCAAATGTTTTTGGCAAGTGCTTTTCATTTTCTGTAACAGTTGACAGGTTTGTAGGTGCCATGTTTTTAGGAAGCATACAAGACGTTTCTTATTATAGGTGAATGGAGGTGGACATGCAGTGTCTCTGTGATCCTGGAGACCTTTTGTAAGCCATGCTAAAGAAATCGCAGACTGTTTTTGGCAGTGTTGATCTTCTGTTAGTTCTGCTTCAGCTGGTTCAGCCCAAGCAAAAAGCATCTAAATTACAAAAGGCAACAAGCAAAAATGTGAAACTGTTCTGAGAGGGTTTTGTTTTATTTCTCAAGGTCATGTGCAATGTAGCTAATGGGGCCAAATGTGTTTTAATTTGTCTGTTTGTGATCTGTAAACCCCAACATTATTTTAAAAACATTTTGGATTATACAACAAACCAAATGACAGTTATTATAGCACAAACACACTTTTAAAGCAAAACATTTCACACACAGAAGATTTTGAATGATAAACATACGGCACAACCAGTGCAGTCCGATTCTCGAACCAATGGCTTTTATAAGCTGATTCTAATTCACTGTCTGATTATTAAATTAATCAGATCTTTGTAGCGATGTAAAAAAAAAAACATATAGCATGACCATTACGGTCCAATTCTGAATGACTCTTATGAGCTGGATGTTTTTAGTGATTCAAAAAATACAGCATGACCATTATTGTCTAAATCCTGGAGAAATCACTCATATGAACCAATTATTTTTAGTGAATCAAAAACATAATGCACAACCATTATTGTCTGATTCTAAAATTAATCATTCTTAGGGGCCATATCTTTTTAGTGAGTTGAAAATCATTGTCCCAATTCCTGAACAATTGACTCTAAGATGTTGCGTTTTAGTGAATCTAAGTATAGTATGAGAATTATTGTCTAATTCTCAAATGAATGACTAATATGAGCCAGTTCTTTTAAGTAAATAAAAACCAGTTTTACAGTGTAAGTGTCTGATTCGTGAGAATGAAAATGAAATTACAACACTTTGTTATTTAACACTTTTATTTAGTCAACTGGCTCAGGAGAAAAGCTCTGAAAAAAATCATCACTTGTTTGCAGATGCTGCTTGCTTTGATATTTTGTATATGAAATGTCATTTAGACATTAAAGCTAATTTAGTCTGAGAGACATTTAGTGAATATGATATTAAATTTAAGTAGTTATTTTTCTTTATGTGTGTTTTTTATTATTCCTTTAATTTGATGGTGTTTACTAAAAGCACCATCAGTATCAATTTATGTAGAGGGAAATGCATTTATGTAAAAAGGAAGTGCAGTGTAAAATAAATGGGCTGTGGTGATTGTCTGTGGCAGTACGGCTATGCACTCTTCTGTATCTTAGGAGACTTAAGTACGGGGAACATACAGGTGAGTGACTCTGAACTGATGTTCTGACCCCTATTCTATTGCGATTGATCACTTTGACCATCATAGCCAACCTCGTATTTCATATTTCCCTCGAGGCACTTTCCTGTTCAGGGAAGGAAGTCGAGCAGAGTCTGTTCCCTTTACCCAGCCATTCATTTTCCTCTTACTGTTGAAAAATAGCTAGAACAATTAGTGATGCTATTAACATATGCATAAAGTTTCAAAACAGTCTTATGCGTTTCATTTTGAGCAAGTTTCAGTGTATGTGACAGAAGGCTTGGATATATTGCTCATCTTTTTGGCATTTCAGTGTCACCCATTTCATATATTTCTGAATGGATTCTAATTCATTATTTCTGTCAGTTCTAATTAGTTTTTTCTTAATTTTCTTAATTTTTTGAATTCTTTTCAGTGTTTAGTTTTGTCTGTCTATCCAATGAGATAATGAATTAACAATGAAAGTCTTTTCTCTGCCAGCTAAAATGAGTAATTTATAAAGGAGTCTGCGTTTCATATGAGGGCAAGAATTACAACCCTTCATCAGACAGACTTTAGTACTGACACCAGTAGAATATTCTTCAGTTTTTGATACTGTCTGACAACATAAGCCAAAGACATCGTTATGGTTATAGTGAAAAGAAGAAAAAAAAACTTTTCTACATTTCATGTTTCCATGCATGGCTCTTCTGTCTGTTTCTGTCCATCAAATCATTTTTGACTCTGACAGATGAAAGTTCAGTGAGAATTTATTCCAGCACCCATGGCTTTGATCTTCTCTTTTTGGTTTGTCTCTTTGGCTGATATATGGCTTCACAATCAACAGAGATCTGCCACTTATTTTTTTTTACTGTCAGGACACACAGATGCTGCCAGATCAGACGGAGAGTGACATTTTGTGTCTCAACTAAAAGAGTATGAATATTTATTCGAGTTGGGAGGAAATTAATTTTCTTCTTTTATGAAAAGTCCCTTGTATCACGATATATTAACTGGTAGAACATTGCTAAAATGTTATGTTTATATGCACATGATGGTCACTGGATCAGATTGGTTTCTTATGCTTCCTTAAAGGAAAAGTTCACTGTCCCAAAAGTTAAGAAAATTTGCTAAAAATGTACTCAGTCCATCTGAGATGTAGATGAGTTTGTTTCATCATCATAACAGATTTGGAGAAATTTAGCTTGTTCACCATTGGATCCTCTGCAGTGAATGGGTGCCGTCAGAATGAGAGTCCAAACAGCTGATAAAAACATCACAATAATCCACAAGTAATCGACACAGCTCCTAGTGCTGGGCGGTATACCGGTTCATATCGAATACCGGTGTTTATTTTTGTTATGATATACATTTTTTAAATACCGCAATAAACACCATCATGTACAGTGAAACCGGTATAATTTAGAAAAATACCGTGACATAAATTTTTGGTCATACCGCCCAGCACTAACAGCTCCAGTCCATCAGTTAACATCTTATGAATCGAAAAGCTGTGTGTTTGTCACTTCTGACCAAAATACGAGTCCACAATAATGCTTCCTACAGGGTTTGGAACAACATGAGGATGAGAAAATATTGACAGAATTTCTTTAGAAATTCTTTAGAAACATAATGCTGTTGACACAAATCAAATCATCTGTAACAAAATCTTGTCAAATGTCATATTTTGGAAGTCTTCAATTTGATTATAGAGCTGCCTTACAAAAATTACAAATCAACAAACAAATGACTCCTTACTGGATAATAATTTGTATGTTTGTCTTTTGCAGTTACTTTTCAATGGGTTGAAACGTTGAGAAGCAAAGGAGTTTTTTTTTTCTTCTAGTGCATGGGATCAATCTCAAGCCGTAATTCTATTGTTCAACAAGCTCTCTTCTGTCCGTGGCCGAATCCCTTCATGCCATGTTCACACACCCTAATTTAATTCTTGTACGCACACACACTCTAACCTTATTTTCTCACACACTGGAAACAAGTTAAGCTCGCCTCTCCTCTGCTGTTCCATTATAGGCAAGGAAATGATGTAAGCACAGATACTGTCAGTGTCAGCAGCAAGCTGTAATAAGATCTGATGCGCTGATCTATTCTGGGTCCTGTTTCTTTTTCACGGTCTCAAGTGGGAGAGAGTCGGAGAGAGGGAGGAATTTGATTGTACACGCTTCACTTTACGAACATTCATCATCAAGATGAGTTAGCTGATTTGTGATTGAGCATTTAGGTAAACTGTTAGCAGGGGAAGCATTTGAAGTGATGTTATCCTCTAGGTCACCGTGCTTGCCAGCGAATGTTTTCGGCCTCGTGCCAGCTTGCCAACAGCACTTGATTGTGAAAGGAAACGAAACTGATAATAATGTTTCTGATATCTACTGTTCCCCTCTGATAATGCAAGAAATTGTGTTTGCATAATTCACTGATGAATAAAACATTTCACCATCAGCCCTAATTGCACTGAATGAAGAATCAAAATGGACCGTTTCAGCAGCGATGAATAAACGAATAATCGACTCTCTAATTGGCTTTAAACAAGTTAATTTAATGATGACAGGGATGGAATTTATATGATGGTGCAATCAATTAATAACAATGAAAATGTGTATCCCCATCATCAGTCTGGTGAACATACTGTAGAAATGGTCATACAGCTGAGCATTGCATACAGCTGCATGCTCATACCTTCGGTCAATGTGATTGGCTGTGATGAAACGGTTTCATTACTGCTCCAGACAGACTGCGTTTGAATATTACAAAATACGACAAAAATAAACATTTGTGTATAGGTAAAACATTCATCACTTACAGTATAAACGCGTGAGGTGGCGTTAGATAAATACAGCTTTAAATGGCTCACCAGTGGCTCCTGAACACGAGCCTGTTCGATTCGCGAACAAACGACTCCATTGAGTTCGTTTTTAATTAATCAGTCAAAAAATACTCACGAATTAGTCTTGCACTCCTTTGTGAATTTGCAGATTGATTTAGACTTACTCTTTGACTCTTTCGTGACTCCGCAGTTGAATTTACAATAGACTCCCTTACTGAACCGTGAATCGTTCGGTTGTATCTGATTTGAAATAAACGGGAATTACTGTGATGTGTCGTTTACGTTTATATTATTCTGTTTTCTAATTTCACTTACTGATATGGACATGTAATAAAGGTACTTTCAAAACATGGGAAATTTTCTTGAAAAAAATGGTTGGTTAGAACTATAAGAGCGAGGTCTTGTTGTAAGAAAAGCTTTGTTTAACTAAAACACCTTTTGATTTTAAATTCTTTAAAAAATGTCAAAAGGGCAGCAAACTTAAAACATTATGCCTACTATTAAAGGGAATAGTAGGCTGATTTTTTTAGTAGGCCTATAGAACCCTGCAACTCTGTGGTCTGATTGGCTATACTATATACTATACAATGCTGTGATATGATGCTATAGAACTCAACATAATTCCATGTACATCTTTTTGCTGATATTCTGCATATTGAAATTGCTCCACTTAAAGAGTTGCATTCATTTATGAATCATTAATGATGCATGCACATTCGTGATTAAACAGCTAAACAAACTCAGCTGGTCCTCTGTTGATTACGTTGCAGAGTGTCAACAGTAATTCTGGGACACCAAAAACAAACATAATCATCAGCATGTTGATGAGAAACTTCTCTGACTTGGTTTGTATAGCGTTTGAAGCACCCGTCTTAGGGATCTGCTGCTTTTCAAAGCAAGGAGTGCAGTTGCTGTGGTGACAGAAATCATCAGCCTCTCGACCGCTAGGCTACTGTATTAGACTGTCTCTGCTTGCCTACAAAAATAAAATAAAATAGATAAATAAATAAATAAAATGTAAAAATAACATAAAAATTTATATAAATATATTTTTAAAAATTGAAAAGAAATAAAAAAATACAAATTGTAATGCGTTCACCTTGCATTTGTATTTGTGTACATATATATTTTCTGGCCTTAATATGTTGAGGGCAGTCAGTAACATATCAATTTAGTGTGTATGTTTTCTCAGATATCTTCTCGTCTGTTTTCTGGTGTGAACAGCTTAAGGGTGTTTTGTGTTTGTGTATATCAGAGCGGGACATCTGGCTCATGTGTTATTTGTGTTTCTAATGCATTGAATAATTCATGCTGGTTTGTTTTATTGCTTATGCTAGTTCACACAGAGATGAGGGGGAATGTAAGAAGGAGATTTTTTTTCCATTGCAATGAAGTTTGGCCAGTTAACCTTGTGTGTGAGAGTGCTGCGTGGAGTGGTTTGTAATGTAAGAGGGTTGAGAGAGTTTCTCTAGTCACGGCAGGTTGCAAACCTGAAACATGCTGAGTGTACATAGATGAACCCTGACTCTCAGCTTTCATTGTGAGGCATAAAAAGCTCCAGGTAAACAGTCAAGAGGGCTACCCTAAAGACTTCAGGTGAATGATGTAACTTTCAAAACTCACAACACTCCATTCCCTTCATTTAGTTTTAATATGACTCATGCAATGTGATGATTCCCTCCCTCCTTCACTTTCATTCATTCTCTCTTTTTGAATGCTTTGTGTTATTGCAGCACTATTATGCATGTTTTACAATTTCTTTAACACCACTTAATTGTGTGAACTGGACTTTTTTACACACTACATTCTCATGCAAAACATGCTGCACAGTAAATTCATGTAATCAGTGTGTTTAATTGATCTGTCTCTTTCTGTCCCTCACACAGTCTTTCATACACACGTCACCCACATATCATTGTGTGCATGTATATCATTTGTCACAGTGTAGATCAGCGGGTGGGCGGACAGAGGTTTGCAATGACAGTTTAATACATGTGACCCCCAGCCATTCGCTGCTGTCCCAGCAATTACATTCATCCCTTCAATTAATCAGAGGCACCAGCGTTCCCCGCTCCAGGGACTAAGAGGAAGAAAACGACCCGATTCACTCCTCTCTAATTAGTCCGCTAATCAAAACGGTTTTAGCCTGACTGGCCTCCAGCTCTGAAAAAGCTTTAAATTGCAGATTAAAACTTAATAAAAAAAAAAAAAAACACTCACCCAAAATGAATTTTCTACCATCATGTACCACAGAGGGCAAGATGTTTTAGACTATAATTGTGCACATTTTGGTGTGTTCTTATGCAAGATAAAAATGTCTAAATTATTCCATTAGTATGTAGCCAAATAAAGTATTTTTAAATAAAATGTATGTCTATTAGAAATATTTATGGTCAGAAGGATATTTTTGGATGCTGTTTGGATGTTTGTGTGTTGTTTGGAGGCTGATTATTCTGTCCTGTGATTATGCATCTATTTGAGAGATTTAACAGAAAGCCTGTGCTGACAGTAGCTTGACTGAGATGGAATCGTGGCAGAAGGGAATCACTTGTTCTGTTTTCAGAGCATAGGCCCAAAATGACTGCATGATGTCAGGCTGTGAGTCGTCAGTCAGTCTGTGTCTCGTCGTGCTGTTTTTAGCTCTCAATAATAGTGGCAAAGCAAGCCGCTTCAGAAATAGCCGTATGGACTAAGGGAGTGGCGACTGGCGAATGTTGTTCTATTTTGACACACCACACACTTGGGCTTATTTTTTTACTTTCCAAAAGTGTTTCTGTTACTGGTATATTACAGCACTAGCAATGCCAGTGTCATGGGTTTGATTTCCAGGAAAACCTTTTCATTATTATAATTTTAAAAAATCTTTTAATGATAAGATGTATACCTATAATGCATTATTTATTTTGGATATCTATATAGAATCTATAAAATATAAATTTTTAAAGGGGTCCTATTATGCTCTTTTACAAAGTCTTGATTTTGTTTTGGGGGTGTACTAGAACAGGCTCTCATACTAGGTTGTTCAAAAAACACATTATTTTAATTTCTAATCTATTTAAATAAAATATATAAATAATAATATAATAAAATAATAAAATAAGATATATAATATAATAAACTTAAAAAATTAAAAAATAAATAAAGGAAAGGGTGTTATTAACATAAGACAAAATCAATTGTTATGTAAAATTCTCAAATTAAATGAAATAAATAAATCTGAATGGTAAGCTTTTTCTTACACTATAATTCAATTAATTCATATTGAATAACTCTACTCAGCTAATCTCTGAGGAATAATGAAAATGTATTAAATGTAACTCAATTTATGGAATTATAAAATAATAACAGAAATTAAAATAAGTTAATAATTCTAAAGAGATTGTACACCAAGGGCCTATTAGTTACCTTTTAGATAGGCTAACTTGCTTCTCCATACAGACACCCTGCTTAACAGAGGAATGAAAGAATTACAACATTCTTTTTATAGGATCTTCCTGGTGTGGTTCTGATGTCAATGGAACATCCCAGAGCCCCGCGGTGCCCATTCCCCGGTCCATGCAGAATACACCCGCTCCTGCAAAACATCTCTCATAGTCAAAACACACAGCTGAACATTTTTCTAAGAAGTGTTGGCACCAGAGGGGTTATAGAGAGCACGAGGGTTAGTGAGAGAAACAAATGTGGAGGATCAAGTGTGTGTGAGGAGAGACGATGTGCGTGCGGATGGCATTCATGGGTTTGAACGCACTTGTTTAGGTGTGTGTGAAAGAGATTGACAGACCAATTATTTGCTAGTTCAGCATTTTATTTTATTTGTATTATTGTATAATTCTGATTTGAATCATTATGCATGCATATGGATGTTATATGCATATATGGATGGAAATGTTTGGGCATGACAAAAGAAATAGACTAAAATAAAATTTAAAGGGACTACACCTAAAATTGAAAACTTGCTAAAAATTTACTGACAACCAAGCCAGTCCATGTAGATGATTTGGTTCTTCATCAGAAAAGATTTGGACAAATTTACCATTACATCATGCTCACTAATGGATTCTCTGCAGTGAATGGGTGCCGTCAGAATGAGAGTCCAAACAGCTGATAAAAACATCACAGTAATCCACAAGTAATCCACACAACTCCAGTCCATCAGTTAACATCTTGTGAAGTGAAAATTTTTGTAAAAAAAACAAAAACATAATCAAGGCGTTTTAACTTTAACCCATTACTTATGTGCAAAATACCAGTCCATAATCCATAATAACACTTCCTCCAATGAAAAAGCGTGTTCTCCTCTCACATCAAAATCCACCAACATGTTTGTTTAGAACTGTTTTCGACTACTTATAAAAAGTACTTGATCTGCATATTTCTTTCTTTAATCAGATGAGTCAACTTTTTCACTGGAGAAAGCAGTATTATGGAGAGTGGACTCGTATTTTAGCCATAAGCAATGGATTGAAGTTAAAACGTCTTAATGATAAATTTGTTTATTACAAACACACACAGCTTTTTGCTTCAAAAGACATTCATTGATGGATAGGACCTGAGTTGTGGATTATTGTTATGTTTTTATCAGCTGTTTGGACTCTTATTCTGATGGCACCCATTCACAGCAAGGGATCTATTGGTGAGCAAGTGATGTATTCCTTAGGTTTGAGGAAGGTAGCAAAAAGGTGGCAATTTTTGTGGCTCTCAGACAGACAGGCAGGCAGTTAGAGAAGAAGCACAGAGAATAAAAGGTGACAGTGATCATAGAGGGTTCCACTGGTTGGGCTTTGCCCTTATCACAGGGGCTCTGATGTCCCCCCCTGTTCCTCCATTGGAATTGCTAAATCTGACCGTCAACAAGACATTTAAAAATGACCCCAGATTGGTTTTTCTCTCCCGGTGCAGTTCCAGAGGCCTCTTTCTCTCTGTAGACAATGAACTGGTCACTATAACTCCTGGAATAAACTACAGTTGTGTTGTGAATGAAGATAAATGTAAAACAGTGTATCTCTATAGCTTCTTTATTACCATTCCATCTGACCCCATCCTAGGGCAGTCTGCCCTCGACATAAAGAACATGTTTATTTAATATAAAATAGATGTTTTGGGGTTTTTTTGCAGCAAGAGCTGCTGACAGAAGGCTGAACATTGGGGGAACATGATGAATACAAAATGTTTGTTGATCAACAGATATGTATTTATATCTGTAAACCAGATATAAACATCATATCCTCATCCAAATACAATGTGTGCAAATAAAACCAGAAAGCAAATGCATTTTTAACCCTGTAGCGTATGGACCAATCAGACTCACCATTTTTCATTAGATTTAACAAATCAGTTATTCCCAGTCCACAAAATTCATTGCTATGCATGCCGTTTTTAAGCATATATTGCTCTGAAATTTGCTATTTTTGACCTTATTCAATTCACGTTGCAACATGCATGTTTATCGTTATACAGAAGACTGCATTGCAATATTAAATTAACTAGTTTATTTCCTATACTATTGCCTACTTTATTTATTTATTTATCTATTCATTTATTTTGATTTTATTTAATATAAAATTCAAAAATATATAATTAAATACCAGTTAGGGAGTATTTATTTTCCCCATTTATTTTAGTTGATTTGAAAAAATTATTTTTTAATGAAAATATTCAGAAGAATACAAAACAATATTAAAATACCATTTAAAATAAAAATGCAATTTAGGGAGTACTGCAGAAATATTACATTTTACCTAAATGCCTTCTGTCATGGTGTTTTTCTGGTCTGACATTTGAAAAGACCTCTAACAGCTGATCTTACCTTGTAATGGTACAGCAGATTACTTTAATGTTTGGTGTTTGACGTAGAACAAACCCATTAAGCACATGTTTAATGTGGTTTCTTCTTACTGAAAGAATGCAGAAATCCTAGAAGTGGTGGTATAATCAGAATGGGCAGATAAGAGGCTTTCGTATATGGTTTGTAGATGGTTTTTCTGAGATCTTTAGTTTGGGGAATCAGAGCTATAGTCTCGTATCTGTCTTGTGCCTTAAAGCCCTTTTAGATTTATCCACCAAACACAATGAATCAAAAAGAAGTTTAGCTGGTCCATTTATCCTGATCTGATCCTGCCCAGGGGTGTATAAGTGTGTCCTGTGTGAAAAGAAGGTTTAGAGATGTATCCTAAATACTGGTCTTAGTGCTTCAGTCCACATAATGGTACGCCAAAGTCTTCCCAGCTAACAAAAATGTGTTCTAAGAATGTTCTCTGAACATTCAAAATGTCAATTTTTTAAAAGTGTTTTAAAAAGGTTAAAGGGTTAGTTCACCCAAAAATAAAAATTAGGCTGTGTTTTACTCACCCCGATGCATCCTAGGTGTATATGACTTTCTTCTTTCAGACGAATCCAGTCAGAATTATATTAAAAATTGTCTTTGATCTTTCAAGCTCTATCGTTGTACTCAGCGGGTGTTGCATTCCTTCTGTCACTTCTGAGCGGCGCATGCGCAAAGCTGACTTCATACGTAATTCCCCCTGGAACTGCTTCCGTTTTACAACAGTGAGCGCAAGCTAGATTCAAATGATTATTACATTTTGAATATGGATATTTTTCTTACAAAACCACATCGATTCGCTACAGGAGGCCTTTGTTCACCCCCCCGGAGCCGTGTGAGACACTTTTTTTTGTGGCAGGGGGCTTTTTATTTCACGTCTTTTGGACAGAAGCAATGCAACACCCGCTGAGGACAACGATAGAGCTTGAAAGATCAAAGACAATTTTTAATATAACTCCGACTGGATTCGTCTGAAAGAAGAAAGTCATACACACCTAGGATGCATCGGGGGTGAGTAAAACACAGCCTAATTTTTATTTTTGGGTGAAGTAACCCTTTAAAGGAACATTCCATTTGATCATTTTGCAAACATTGTGGAAATGTTGCTTTTGAATGTTTTCTGAAGGTTCTGAAACAAGTAGTAACATTTAAAAATGTTAGATGAACATAAAACTAACATTTCCGGAAAAAAAAACATTCCATTAATGATGTGTAAGTAATGTTTTTGTGCACATTTTTGAGAACATTAAAGGGGTCATAAAGGATGCTACATGCGCTTTTACAAGTTGTTTGAACTGAAATGTGTGTTGGCAGTGTGTGTACACAACCACCCTATAATGATAAAAATCCACCCAGTGTTTTTTTTTATCTACTAAAATCTTTACCCCTTTCTCAAATCGAGCCGATCTCAGATGCCTGTCTGCCCGCCCTGAGTGAGCTGTCATCAGTCCACCAGTGTTTCACCGCCAGAGCAGATGTAGACAAGAATGTCTTAAGCGATTGAGGTGCTTTGTTGTTGGATAACAACATAGCCCGACATCTGAGCCACTGAAGACACAGTGGATTACGTTTGTTTCTGAAGGGAATGTGCCCTAAAGAATCATATCAACTTGTGGAAAATGGGCATCCAATGACCCCTTTAAAGACCAGATATCTTTGAAAGAACATTCTTTTCACTTTACTGAAAGAACATTTGTTCATAACTTTTAGAGAGCCTTGCTGGAACTTTCTGAGCACATTCCCTGTTAGCTGGGTTTTTCTGTGTCGGGAGATGAAAAGAACTTTGAGGTAAAGTAAAATGTATATTGCTGGTGAGGTCAGTAAGAATAAACAAACAGGATAATCATTGCAATTTCAAGCAGAACTTCATTTCCTACATTCCTTTTGTCCATTCCCAGTTTTCATTTTTAAACCACATATCAAATAAATATTTCTCTATTTTGGGAAAACAACTACCCAAACAATATAATTTCAACCGTACATCAGGATGAAATTGTTGCCTTGACTTCAGTTAATCATATTTATTGACATTTCCACAGGAAACTGAGCATAGCAAATAATGAAAACCTGTCCTCGTTCAAGACTTAACAACATATAATCATTGTTCGCCAGCACCTGAAATCTGAAGAGGCATCACTATCGAATTAGTTTAGGGAGAAAATCATCAGGACGAGTTGTTTTGGGCTGCTGCTTCCACTACAATCACACACGCTGCTCTGGTTGCTGTTACAGCCAATTTGAAAGGCTGTCAAATTTCAATAGCATTGAATAATCACTGTGTTTGTTCAGGTCTGATTGCGAGAGGCATACAGGGACATGGTTTGGCACAGTTAACGTGGTTTATTTGTTTATATTTCGCTCTCTCTCCACTGAGAATTTTCTGAGAATATCAAGAAAAAAAAATCCTTATAAGCTTTAGCTGATCACTGGAGAGACGCACTGCGTTCACACACGCAGAAATGAGTAACTAATTTTTATTTCCCACATATTTGTTGATGCAGAAATTCTCAGTCCCAGAATCATTACAGAATATTTGCTGAAGCAATTATCTCTATATAAATATGTAGACAAGAATTCACACTCCATGCACACATGCTCGTGCACAAACAAATATATTCACACCCTTCTGCATTTGTACTTGTAATTAGTGTGGACATACAGTATATGCATTGTCTGGCTAAGATTAAGATCAAAAAATACCCTGTAAGAAAATTTAGGATCAGAACATTAATTTGTGAAATGTTTACCAAAAGTTAAACATTATTTAATTTAATTTAATTTAATTTAATTTAATTTAATTTAATTTAATTTATTGAAATAAAATAATGAAATAAAATTTGTCCAGTGTCCATTTGTCATCTTGAAAAATTAAAAATTTTGTGTAAAAAATGTAATAACATTTGGCAGTAATCTTACATTTTTTGTCAGATATTACAGTATATTCCCAGCAGAGAAATAAAAGGTCATGTCATGTGCACTGCATTCCACACGATAATCTTGGCTGTTTACAGAACAATAATACATAAATAAAATGTGCATAGTGTATACAATATGCAGTATATACTGAAAATTAAAAAGTAGTATGATAGTATGACATTTCAGTCATAGTCTGTGTGTTAATGTATGGGGGTGTGGCTTTACAAACCAATGGGCCAATGGGAGATTGGGGGTGGAGCTTTAAAACTATATGTGACCCTGGACCACAAAACCAGTCATAAGAGTACATTTTAATGATTTTTGGCATTAAAAAAATCTATAATTTTGACCCATACAATGTATTTTTGGCAGTTGCTACAAATATACCCCAGCGACTTAAGACTGGTTTTGTGGTCCAGAGTCACATATGTGAAAAGGCAGCCTAACAACAAACAAATAATGATCTTTTATGTGACAAAGAGCATATTCATGTTTCGGTTTGTGGGTAAATGAAAAAGAAACTGCAGGAAGGGATTTGATCCCCAAAACTGACATGAAACAGCAATACAGGAACCTGTTTA
This sequence comes from Sinocyclocheilus rhinocerous, assembly GCF_001515625.1. Lineage (NCBI taxonomy): Eukaryota > Metazoa > Chordata > Actinopteri > Cypriniformes > Cyprinidae > Sinocyclocheilus > Sinocyclocheilus rhinocerous. The sequence goes on from NW_015643932.1 coordinate 698,357, forward strand.
TAAACTCATGAAAAAGCAATTTCACACATGACAACATGAACGTGGAATCTGTCATTCTTCTCCTGATTAATTTAGCTTCTTCCACCACAAACGGAAGGCTGACTGAAAGGAAAATTAATTAATGGAGCAGATATGCAAATATGTTAGCAAGCCCCATGTAGCAGAGGTTAAGATACGCTAACGACAGTGAGCTCAGAGAGATAGAACAGGTACTAGGAAAATAAATCATTAGAAAAAGATCTTCTAATAGGAAACAGACTGTAGGTAAATTGCAAATGGGGATCAGAGGAAGACAGATTCATGCTTGCATTTATATTCTCAGAGGCTTTCTCTCCAAAGCTATTTGCAGGAAAGTGAATATGCACTGAAGTAAATTATTTTTGTTGGGAGTCGGGATGCTTGAGAACTAGTGAAACCACACAATGTCAATAAAATGTTATGCCAATTCTTTTTTTGCTGCTGTAATTACACAGGGGAAATGTTAGATTGTTTAAAATCTAGATCTAGATCAGAGATAATGGTTAGATAATGGATGGTTTTAAACAAAGAAACTCATAGTACACTAACAAGAGCAGCAAGACTGAAAAATTACAGAGCATTCTGAGGTTAAGAGCTTTATTTAAGGGCACAATGGTGGTATTTCATAGGTCATTCCCAGCTCTGAACCTTAAACAGTTCTTCAAAAATGATGAAGCAGTTTTTAAATGCAAAATCAAGTTTAGTATTATTTATGCACCGTTATAGTATTTGTTCATTTTTATTTTTACATTTGCAGGTTTTATTTTAATTTTTAGTATTTTGGGCCTTTTTAATGTATTTTTTATTTTTGTTTTAATTATTTTATTTTATTTAAACATGTCCAGTTATGACATTGAAAATTATTCTTTTGTATTTTTAATCCAATTTTGTCTACAAATGTCTTAACATTTGGCAGTTTGATCAAATAATGAGTCAGGAAAGTGATCTTAAATATTGCCTACATTTTAAATATCTTAATTATTTAAGTTTTAGTCTTTTAACATTAGTAGTCTTGTTATTTGCTTTAGTCATTTTTTTTTAGTTCTACTTAGCTTTATTTTAATTTAAATTTGAGTCATTTTAGTCCTTCAACTTAACTTCAAATAATGAACAAAAGTAGCAATACAATAATAACAACACTGGTATATTTGTGATTATGCTTTCATCTCTTTCATCTGTCAGTCTTGTTAGTCCACAGCAGTGCAGTAGGATGGCTAATGCATCGCAGCCCTTGTTTCATCACTTTTGATATGATGCTGTAGCTTCTGTACTGCCATTAATCTGAAGTTGTCTGCTGAGCTCTGTGCGTGGTAGATAATGTGCTTTGGTGCCATCCCTGTGCCAGACACCGCCCAGACGTGAGCCTATAACTGGGTTCATTTGGCTACAGTCTCCTGCTCATGATTTCTAACCAAAGCCTGAACATAACCATTGTACAAAACTAAAAGCTGAGCTGATTAGTAAGGAAACAGCCTCATATAATTCTTACACATTTTTGAACAGTAGTACAGTATTTGTATTAATTCCTTTCCAAACACAGGTGTGCATGTAGGTTGAACCATTATAGAAGAGTCCCTGGTGGACAGTTCTCTAAATACTCCGTATTTCCCAGGAAAGGACATTTATCACAGTTAATTCCCTCATCTTAATTATATGTGAAATGAGACAAAGAAAAGGCAGCAAGCGTGAGCTGCAGTAATTAGTTGCAGTGCAGTAATTGATATTGTTCTGTTGCAGTGACTGAAGTCATCCGCATATAGTCAAAGGCCCTTTCATTAAGTTATCAAAACAGCCACAGCCATTACATGCTCAATTATAGAAGAGTATTGGATTCTTTTCCTGCTAATCTCTTGCATTGAAAAAAAGGTGATAAGGGAGAAAAAGGCTGAAATTGACTTGAGCAATTAGTAGAACAAATTATAAAGGTGTCGGTGTTTGCAATGAAAGCAGAAAACCACTTGGGAGAAAGTAATCAGACAAGAAAGAAAGAAAGAAAGAAAGAGAGAGAGAGAGAGAGAGAGAGAGAGAGAGAGAGAAAGAAAGAAAGAAAGAAAGAAAGAAAGAAATAGAAAGAAAGAAAGGATGGAGGAATGGAAGAATGGATTGGAAAGAAGAGAAAGGAGGAAAGAAAAGAATAGCGGAATGAAAAATAATAGAGGATGGATGGATGTAAAGAAAGAAGGAAAGGGAGGTAGTAAGAAAGGATGGATGGAAGAAAATGAGGAAAGAAAGGATGGAGAAAGGAAAAGAATGGAGAAGGAAAGGAAAGAGGAAGGAAATATGGATGGATGGAAGGAAATGAGGAAAGAAAAGAATGAAGTGATGAAACATGGAGGAAGAATGGAAAGAAGGAAGGAAGGATGGGTGGGTGGAAGGTGGAAGAAAGGAAAAGAGTAGGAATCATGGAAGGAAGGATGGATGAAAAGATGGGAATGGAGGATAGAAGGAATGAAGGAAGAAGAATGTAAGAATGTAAGAAAGAAGGAAGGATGGAAGGATCTAAGAAATGGAGGAAGGAAATAAGTGAGGAAGAAAAAGGAATGTAAAGAAGAAGAAAATATGGATTGATGGATGGAAAGATGGATGAAGGAAAGGGAGGAAAGAGAAAGGAAGCATGGATGCATGGAAGGACATTAGGAAAGAAAGGATGAAGAAAGGAAAATAATGGAAAAGGAAAGGAAAAAATAAGGAAATATGGATGGATGGAAATAATGAAAGAAAAGAGGAAGAATGAAAAGGAGGAAACATGGAAGGATGGATGGATGAAATGATGGGAATGGAGGAAGGAATGAATGATGGAAAGAAGAAAAATGTAAAGAACTAAGAGGGATGGGAGGATCTAAGGAAAGGAGGAAAGAAAATGAGGGAAGGAAATTGTGAAGAAGAAAAAGGAATGAAAAGAAGAAAATATGGAATAATGGATGGATGGAAGGACAGGAGGAAAGAAAAGAATGGAGAAAGAATAGAAAGATGAAGAAATATGGAAGGAAGGGAGGGAGGACAGAAGGAAGGGAATGATGGAAAGAAGAAAGAAGGTTGAATGAATGGATGAAGGGAGTAAAAAAATGGAGAAAGGAAAAAAGAATGGAGGAAGTAAAGAAGGAAGAAAGGAAGGAAGGATGGAAAGATGGATCAATAGAAAAAATAGAAAAGAATGGAGGAAGGATAGAAGAAGAATATTAAGAAGGAACATGGGAAGAAGAAAGAATAACTGATGGAATGATGTATGGAGAAAGGAAGAAAAAAAGGAAAATAAAAATAATCTTATGCTACAAATGATATATTTTCCTTTAAATATGGGAAACACTTTTGAGTGCTATTTTATTTCACAAAATTACATGTTTGCTGAAATGATTTATAAAATATCAACTCCAAGAACAAATTACATAAATATGTTGATTCAAACAGCCAAGTCCCGTTTGAAGCCTTCCACCCTTCCTCCCACTTATTTTGATCCAGACATCAGAGCGTGTTTTTGTGGATAGTCCTGAGTCAGAAAGAGGGTTTTACTGGCTTTCAAGTGCTGCACATTGTGGGCTGTTCTGACCCGCTCCTGTTCTCAGAACACAACAGAATTTCTCCCCCCGCTGTGGAGGCAGTGAGGCCACTACTTCAACTGTGGGCTGAACTCAAACTTCGTCTCTCCGACAGAACTCTCCACGAGTCCCTGTTGCCCGCCTGTTTGGAGGCTGAGGAATCCTGGGAGGCTCCTGACGTGTTTATGCTGGAGCAGAGAGAGGCTTACGCAATGCAGTTACTGATGGAGAGTGACTCTAATGCACACCTGGAGTGGCTCTTGTGTGTCTGGGAGGGCTCTTAAGGGGAACAGGGCCGCACCTTTGAAGAGCAGGGGTCGGGGGCCATTAGGACCACCACTCTGCAAAAAAACCCAGTGGAAATGCAGACAGGACAAATACTCACACATATCCATTTGACTCTCAAATCTATTTAAGGAATAATTCACCCTGTAATGGAAATTATGCCATGATTTGCTCGCCATATGATTTTCTTCTGTGGAACACAAAATAACATTTGAATGAATATTTGGCTGAGCGCCTTCACTACAATTGCAGTACATCTTGACTTACTTTAAAGGGATAGTTCACCCAAAAATTAAAATTACCCCATGCTTTACTCACCCTCAAGCCATCCTAGGTGTACAGTATATGACTGTCTTCTTTCAGACAAATGCAATTAGAGTTCTATTAAAAAATGCCCTTGCTCTTTCAAGCTTTATAATGGCAGTGAATGGGGTTGAGATTTTGAAGCCCAAAAAAGTGCATCCATTAATCATATAAAGTACTCCACATGGCTCCTGTGGGTTAATGAAGGGCTTATAAACCATATGGGGGTTTATAAACCATAAGCTCTTGCTTCGGCTAACTGTTGTACACGTGTTTGTGAGAGAGTGAGCTAGAGATTATGGTTTGTATAGTTTTAAATATGGATATTTTTTCTTAAACACGTCGCTTCACTTGAGAAGGCCTTTATTAACCCCCCGGATCCATGTTTTTATGATGGATAGATGCACTTTTCTGGGTTTCCAACATTCACTGCCATTATAAAGCTCGGAAGAGCCAGGACATTTTTAATATAACTCCGATTGGATTTGTCAGAAAGAAGAAATTCATATACACCTAGGATGGAGTATATTATCGCCTAATTTTCATTTTTGGGTGAACTATCATTCTAATGCTAAATGAGACAAAAAAGAGTGTTAGCAAAATTAATACACATGGCTCACTGATCATTTTGAAATGAGAATCCAATATTTAAGCAGTTTTAAACATAAAAATGTAGCTGCCCCTTGTGCCATATAACGCGTATACCACAGTCCACTAGGTGCCTTTAATGTTTGCTTGCTTTTTCATAATGGTGACAGAATTTTCATTTATTCATTCATTTAGCTGAAGTATTGCTTTAAGGAGAAAGCAATATTGGACCCCATTGACTTGCACTGTAATTAAAAATTATAAAAAAATTATAACCTTTATGTATTATGCATTGCAAAAGTAGTTTTAATGCATTAATTGTGCCTTGTAATGCAACTTATAATGCATTGTACAATCCCATGAATAATTGCAACCACAGTTAATACACATTATATCACTTATCAGTTCATTGTTACACTATGCATTTTAAATTTGGTTATAATTATTTACGACAAGATATGATGTATTACAACACACCTTTTGAATAACTAATGCATTATACTCTCTAATAGCCCTTTATAATGCATTATACATAAAGGCTTTTAGTAAAGTGTTACTTAAAAAAAATTAAATAAATAAATTATTTGTAAATATCTTGTTTTGTCTTCCACAGATTTCAAGTCATACAGGGGGAGGAAATCATTTTTATTTTTGGGTGAACTGTCCCTGTAAGTGTGAACTTTGTCACAGATGTTTCTCATAAAATTTCATAAGAGAACTAAAATAGAAACAAATTATGCACGTGTTGACATGGTAAAATTATCACAGTATTAATAAATATTTTATTTTAATATTATATTATATATTAATATTATATTTTTTGTTAGTATAGTGCAGATCATTAATTAATTTATTTTTATTCACACTAAAATAATAAAAAATTATTTATGATTTAATGCTTATACCACAGTCCAATAGGTGCAAGGGGAAAGTAATACTGGACCCCACTGACATTGTGTGGACAAAACTAACTAACTAAATACATAATTATAAAATGTGCAAAGAATTAAATAAAATAAAATAATTTTCAAAATATCTTCTTTTGTGTTCCACAGTTTCCAAGTCATATAGGTTTGGTACAACATTAGGGTCAGTAAATAATTTTCATTTTTTAATAACAATCCCTTTGAAATTTGTCTCAGATATTTCATGTAAAATATCTTAAGAGAGCTAAAATAAGCAAATGACACTTGTTGACACATGTTAAGATTATAGCATAAATTATAATATAGATATATGGTTAGTATAGTGCAGATCTTTGTGCAGGTCTTGTATCTCTACGTTTGTAGAGATCTCTTCTGAAACTGCTAAGGGAACATGTGGGGAAACAAATCTGTGAAGCCAAAGATTTAGGCATAGTCCCTGGTTGCTCTCTATTTAATCTCATTGAGATTGCGTGCGTGCCATTCAGGGTGACTTTTCACTTTCAGTTTTCAAATAGAGAAGATGGTACAACACGTTGCTGTCAGAATACCATTGTGCATTGTGTGAGTTGAGGTCATGCCTGGCTGAGAGTTTCGCTTTGTGAGCTGATAAGACAGCACATCTTTAGTGCATGCTGATATTTCCACAGGTCCAGAGTGAGATCTTAAGGCTGTATCAATGTTCACATCACAAATGATGAATTCAAGTTTCACACTGAAAGACTGCAAAGATGCGAACACATTCATTTATCAACGACATATTAGCAGTGGTAAAAACAGTTTGCAATGTATGTCATGACAGTATCACATGCATTAATCTCAGCACATTCGGTTTTCACAGATCTTTAGTTTTTGCTGTTTATATTTACACATGTCATTACCTTAATGTCATGTTTTGGACAGAGTGTCAAAGCTAGTCACAAACTGTCAGTTCATGCATACATTAATTAAATGTATATGGTGAATTAATCACACTGTTATCACACTTCAAATGAACTTGCAGTACATATCTTTTCACCAAATATAAAAGTCATAATCTAAAGATGACAAAAATGACTATTTATTTATGTTTTTTAACTTAACAAAATTTCACGTTTTTTATTTACTAGTAGTTTGAGTGAAAATTAATTATATATTTTTTTCAGTAAAGGTGAACTTTTGAAGAACATACTGACCATTCTTTTCAATATTATCACAGTAAATTAGCATAAAAATGATGCAAAATCACCATAAAATTATCATAAAAGTGTTCAATATGATTTATACGCAGTATTCTAACTCTTCTGATGTCCGATTGCTTTGGTTGATGAACAGACTGAAATTTAATTTCTTTTCAGTTTGGACTGGTAATTGCTCTGATTGGATCATTGAATCTTTGAGTTGAACTTGAGAATGAATCATTCAGAATGTTTTTTTGAACTGGATGAACTGATTCATTAAAGATTAAATTCAAACAATGATTCGGTTTTTTTGCTCTGTTCTGTAATGAAGAAGAGTTCAGTTTGATTTTCAGAGAATAAAACTTTGGTCAAAGCTGTCGGTATGGGTTCAGAAGAATTACTTTAATGATACTTTTATGTTGTTATTTTTTCATTTTGAAGCTTGACAGTCCTCATTCACTTTCATTACTAAACACAATATTCCCATAATATTCTTCAACATTTCTTGTTTTGTGTTCCAAGGATGAAAGAAATCCACACAGGTTTCTTAAAGGGCCTAAATCAGCCTTTCTGTCCAGGCCAGAACTTCAGCCACTCCAGCACAATCTCTTTAGATACACTAAATACAGATGGCGACCTACGCCAAGATACATCTCCAGGTTTCTTTGAGTAGGTCACCATCTGCCCCATGTTTGCATGCGTCTGCTCTCTCACCTGGGAGTTTATTTATGTTGAGAGGATGGAAGGTCATTAAAGGTCTCCATGCCGCCACAATGATGGATCCAAGAAAAGACAAATGCGTTCCACACCACGGTTCATAACCCTGAAAGTCAGCGAGAAAAATACCCATCATTCAAGCAACATGATCCTGGGAAATTGAACATGATGTGGAAGCGGGCTGACCTACTGCATTATTTCGCCATGTTCTCATACTCCGGTCTCTTGTATCTCAGACACAAGAGCAGGAACGGAACGGTTGCATTTCTGGGCCAGTGTGTGAGGCATTTTACGTCGTACTGGAAAGGCCATTTTGAGAATTTGATTTCCACAGAAAAGACAAATGGGCTCGAAGATGCGCTCCCTATGATGCAGTGCAGAGATAGTGCTCTGCGTGAGCCAGGGAAACCGTGTGTCGCTATAAATCTTGTGTGCCATATGCCGAGAGGAATTCCGTAATCCTGAGATTTTTGGGAGGGTGATCATTTTTCTTCCCCTTGCTCTCAATGCACGCCGGAAAAGGGAAAATTAAAAATGGATCGCAGGTGATTCATCATCGCAGGTGCGCCTGGAAAATCTCCTCATCACGAGGCCTGAAACTGAAAAACGACACTTAAAAACTCAAGATTTTACTAAAGTATAGTGGAAATATATACCACATGATGCATCATTTACATATAGAATAGCATTGAAGCTGTTCATGTTCGCTGAATAGGATAGAAAATGGATCAATTTGACCTTTTTCTGTTGAAAACATGAGAATATTTCTATAATGTCAGAGAGAAACTCCTCTTTGAATTTAATTTAGTTTAATTTAATTTTTATTGTATTTTCACTATTAGTTTTATCTATCTATCTATCTATCTATCTATCTATCTATCTATCTATCGTTTTTTCTTTAATACTCAGTAGAACTGAATAAAATGGAATAGAAAATTGAACAATACATTTTTGTTAAAAAGATGAGAATATTTACCATATGTCTGAGAGCAATTTTATTTTATTTTATTATTTTATTTTATTTTAGTTTAGTTTTCGCTATCTAAAGATTTATTATTTTTATGTTTCACTTTATACTCACTATGCTGTAGTATATAGTATAATGTAGTTTTGTACTCTGAATTTTTACCATAGCATTAATAGTGCAAGATTTAATTAGCTCCATTAAAAAATAATTCTGTGAAGGCAGATACTATAATATGAAAAAATAGGTGGATTTTCAGATCTGCAAACTGCACCTGCAGTTTCATTATATATGAAAACACAGAGAGTGGCAAATTGCAGAATTTTTAAGATCCATTTCACAGGTGTTGCAGTGCATTTTTCTCCATGCTTTAATGGATGTCTTAGCATAACTAAAACATTTGGTATTGCTTAAAAATCTGTTCCATTCTGTAAGTCAAAGTGAGGCTACGGTTTGTTCATAAAGTGTGCAGTGGCTGATGGAGGCGGCCTCTCAGGAAAGAGAGGGATTATAGCCTATTAATTTTGGTTTATTTTTGTCCCTTATTGTATTTGCGTGCATGTCTTCGTGGCTTCAATACTTAGAGTCTAATGGCAATGCTAATGTATTCTAAGTCCCTGAGGCATGAAACTATTCTTGCTTTGTATTATGTTAGCCATCGAGTATGACAGCATGCATCCTCCCTGCAATTAAATCAAGAAGTTGTGCTGATGTAGTCAAAGTGTGGGCCGGCTCAATTTGAATATCTGCCTATCACTCGCCATTGCCTGTTTATTTACCTTTCTCTCTGTTAGCGGTTTGTCCTTGTCAGAACAAATGGAGTCAGAACCACTGATGAAGGTTACATTTAAACATTGCACAGCTTACTTATTATAATATAAATATAAATCACTTCGATTTTAAACATGCTTGGTGCCTGAGTGTATGTTAAAACAGAAAGCAGATGACTTTATATAGTGAAATTCAATCCAGTGTTCATGCTGTCCAGTGTTATTATAGTTAACTAAAACACACGCACATGCACACACACACACATGTCTGGTCAGCTATCCTTGTGGGGACTCTCCATAGGCGTAATGGTTTTTCTACTGTACAGACCGTATATTGTATTGCTCTACACCAACCCTACCCCTAAACCTACCCCTCACAGGAAACTTTGTGCATTTTTTTTTTTTCAAAAAAC
>NW_015643932.1:708654-709749 GCF_001515625.1 Sinocyclocheilus rhinocerous
CATTTTCTAATTTGTTGAGATAGTGAATTGATTGGTTTTTGTTAAATGTGAGCCAAAATCATCACAATTAAAAGAACCAAAGACTTAAACTACTTCAGTCTGTGTGCATTGAATTTATTTAATACATGAGTTTCACAATTTGAGTTGAATTACTGAAATAAATGAACTTTTCCACGAGATTCTAATTTATTGAGATGCACCTGTACATACATACATTTCCATTACTTATATTTATAAGTATAAATATATATAATTTAAATTTATATTTCAGCATTTTTGCAACATTTTCATTTAATGTGATGTACAAAATAAAAATAAATAAAATTCCAAAATCAAAAACTATATAGACAAAAATTGTTACAAACGCAATTACAAAAAAAATTACTAAACCTTTGATGAAATTTAAAATAAAAATGGAAATATAAAAAACAACAACTAGCTACATTAAACGCTATTATTATTACTATCATTATTAGTTATTTCACTGTAAAACCAGATTTAAAAAAAAAATTGTAAATAAAACCAAGATTATTCAAGTAAGATTTTCAAAAAAAATATCATTTTGGCCCTATCTAGTTAGAAATCTTTTATTTTAATGTATTATTTACCATTTCTTTGTAACTAATTATAAAGTTAATAGCAGTTTCTGAGTGAGTGCATGTTGATCGTTCATTAAATAGAATAAAAGAATGGCATATTTATATGATCATGATCCTAAATTACAGTGAAACACTCTGGGCTTCAGGTTATCGGCACAGTTTCCTGCTCGGCTCATTTCAGCTTCTGCAGCCCTGTAATTGGCTAAGAGAAGCTTATTGTCCGTGTCAACAACAGAATGCCCAGCAGTTGTCTTTTTACCGCTTTCCTCTCATTGCCAGGAAGACCATGGACAGAAAATCTCCGAGGCCATGTGCATATCAGATTCAATTAGAGCCCGATCCATTATTCTCAGAGAAGCTTTTCAAAATGAATTAACTTGAATCGTTTCATTGCTTCGTAACCGCTGTTTTCTGATTTCCTGTGCTGCAGTCTCACTTAACGCAAATAGCTCTGAGTTGGCCTTCGTTATAGTTTGAGTTCTTTTTTTTTTTTTTT
>NW_015643932.1:709770-719209 GCF_001515625.1 Sinocyclocheilus rhinocerous
TTTTTTTTTTTTTTTTTTTAGCCTGAGAAAAGATATACAATTTGGAAAGGATGCATAAAAATCAGTACGGGGTCATTCTACAGAACAGTCAATTGTTTCCCTCTTGTATCTGACTTGCTGTGTGCTCATAGACTTTTTTTCTACAAAACAATAAATTATTTTATATAAAAATGCTTATTTAATTTATTAAATAAAGAGGCTTGAAACTGAACAGTAAACATTATGTCATTTTAAAGCTATTTTGAATATAGTATATTTGTAGAATTGTATAATCTAATAATAAATTAATAATAATAATATTAATATTATTATTATTAATAATAATACATTTATAATTATAATTTAATAATAAATGTATAATTTAATATTATGAATAATAGTAATAATTGGTTAATTTACTGTATTCTTGCTGAATAGAAGTAGTCATTTCTTTCTTACAGACCCTTTTGAATGATAGTGTAAGTTATTATTATTTTTATATACTTATTTATTTTTTGTAATTAGCTGGATATGCCACAAAGCAATACTGTACATTATAGATTATTTACAATCGTATACACTTTAATTAAAAATGTGTGTTTATCAAATTAGAAAAGGTATCTGCTTTATAGAATGGCCCATAGAGAGGACAAGACTGGAATAAGGTCTGTTCAGTCTCTTTGTTGAGGATCAGAGTCTAACAGTCATGAGCTAGGAATACACTGAACAGGACAGCCATCTGTGCAGAACATTCTGGAGATCTGCTACACACACACACACACACACACACACACACACACACACACTCATCAACTCTTGATGCTGCATGTAAAATAAAAGTGCCTGCGGATTTAGCCACATGTACAATGCCAGTTTTACAGTCATCTCAACAATCCATGGACAGTTTATTTATCATTTTCAGTTAGAATCTGGCCAACATTTTATAAATTCAAGATGATGAAGATTAGGAAGGTTAGAGTAGATTTTCATAAGATATTGAAGTTGCTCTGGAATGTCAAAAATTAAGGACTTTGGCAGCTGCCACTGCTTTTTATGCACATGTATGTATATGCTTTTGCTATACAGACACATTTAGGATAAAGAATGGAGTTTACAAGTAAGTGTTATGTATTGGCTGTCACGGGGCGATTTGTCATTAACGCTGCAAAGCGACTTTGTAGACTAGTCTATTATAGGAGACAAGGAAAAGAGAGTTGCTTTATCTTCTTGAATTAGATTTGTGCTCTTCCCTGGAGCGATATTCCAAATGTGTTTTCCTAACTGCGGTGAAGAAAACAAAAGCACAAAGAAAACAAATGTGGTCTTTAGGGTGAGATTGATGAACGAGAGATGTTCATGACTCAGTGGAGGTGTTTTAGAGTTGGGCATCTCCTCGCCAGCTCTCACAGTTTTGCAGAAAATACATGAACATACATTACTCTCAAATCACATTTGATGTTAGCCATATCCAATAAGCTGCAAAGCTATATGATCAGATTGCTCTGAAAGTTGTCTGTTTCTGTTTGTCTTGCCATAAAGGAAATTGTCTTGCCATAAAAAAAAAAAAGGAACATAAGAAATTCGCAAGAAAAAGGAATGAAAGAAAGAACAAAAGACAGAATTAAAAAGAGAAAAAGGACATTAGAGGATGATGCAGCAAACAAATGAGAAAAAAAACAAAGATCAAATGAAACTATAAAACAAACAAATAAAAGGGCAAACAAACTAAATTGAAAGTGAACAACAAAAAAAGTAAAATAAAATAATCCAATAAAAAAAAACAAAATGAATGAATTTAAGAAAAAAACACATTAAAGAGAAATCTAACTAAAAATAATATAAATGAAATAAGGGGAATAATGGGAAATAAACAGATAAGTGAAAAAACAAAAGACAAAGTAAACAAATGTGCACAAAAACTCAGTTGAAAGTGAACAAAAGAGAAAGTGAAATAACAAAAGAATAAACCAGAATAAATAAATAAATACACATGAAAGAGAAAGCAAACTAAATAAAACATGAATGAAAGGATAAAGAACAAAAGAATCAATCAATCAATCAATAGGTACGTTTACATGGACACTTTTTGCTTCCATCGGAATGAATGATTGATTGATTGACGAATCCGAACGTAGTGTTTATGTAGTGTTTACATGAACGCTAAATGAAGTGATCGGGTTGATATGCGCGTTTATATGTCACAAGCTTCTGATCGGATTTACTCTTTTGACATGCACACACTGCATGAATATACAGAGTTTCCCGTTGTTGTCGCATACTGTTTTAAAAAGCACACGTGATATTTATCTACTTTGGGTCCTAATTAGGTGACGACCAGCACATGAACTCTTGTGCAGTGCTGCTTACTTTATAAAGCAGTAAAAAGCACCGCAGCCCGAACCCAAAACCAGTCGTCTGTGGATGAGAGTTTTAAACAAGGACTGATGGGACGGTGTCCTGCTCCACTTCACAGACGCTGAGTGAAAGGGGAGATTTATCATGATTGGACACTCATTTATGACACTTTATTCACCAGGAAGAACAGCTCCTTCCGCGTGTCATACGTCATTACGCTATTTCTACGTCACTGCGCATGTGTAGTACTTTCCCGTTTCGGTTTTCAATCCGATCAAGTGTTTACATGTCCTCTCGCTCGGATTACAAAAGGAATAAACCACCCCTTACAATCCGAGCGAAATTTTAGTCGGATCTGGCCAATTCAATCCGATTGACGTGCTTACATGTGACTTTTTCTATTCTGATTGTGCTTCTAGTCCTATTACGATCGGATTAGTAGGGCCCATGTAAACGCAGCTAATGAAAGAATGAAAACGGTAAACAAGAACAATGAAGGCTAAGTTCTATGGCATTGCCTCAAAAACACCATTTTGGGAACACCACTTTTTCACAGTAAAAGTGTGTACAACGGGTTTAGTAGGATATTCATAATTGGTTGTACGTTTACATTTCACTGTAATATTTTGATTTCTTTGGTTGATTCCATTGAGCTGTGCAGTCCCAGTAGTGAAATGCTGGCTTGCTGACCAGATTCATTATTGTTGTACCTGGTTGTATTACCGTATTGGCCCGAATATAAGACGACCGCGTTTTTTCAGATGTATTTCCAAGAAAAAAATATCGTCTTATATTCGGGACAATACGGTATGTTACTTGCTTCTCTGGTTTTTATGGTCTATGTATGACAAAATGAACAAACAAACATCTGCAATAGTGACAGTTTAACCGTCTGTGCAGTTCCCATCACTGAGGGAATATTAGTTGAACCGCCACTAATTTGCTGGTGATAGAGAAGAAAATGAAACCAGAGACACACCATCCTTCTGTGCTAATTCAATAATGGTGACCGATTTTAAAAATAGCAACTAACGTTTATGTTTATGGATCCATAACAGACCAGAAAGACAATGCCCAGAGGAACACTGACAGGTTCTGAGTGTGTTTCCTGTGTGCGACTATAAATAAAGTGCGGGTGTGAGCAGTAAACAAACCGAGTGTGTCGTAGCATGTTGGAGCAGCGAGCTAAGACCACTTTAATGATTCGGAGGGGCCTCAGGGGTCCAGAGTCCAAATGATGATTATCACACCCACTGTAATAACCTCAGCTTTATCATTTCCCTTTCACAGATCCCTGCAGCTTCCGAGAAGAGACAAAATCCAGTCAGGATTTGAATGGATTTACCAGTTTTTCAGCAAATAAACATCATCAAGCCATCCAAGGGATGGAGAACAGATGGATGACTGGTTGGATGTGCCTGAACAGGCCAGGATCATCAGTGAAAATACACAGAACTGCAGTAGAATGTTAAATACACCTATAGCATATATTCAATAATATTGATTGAAATGAAAAAAAAAAACAGTGTCATGAATACGGAAGCTGTGCTGAAGAGTTTGCTTCAGGTTTATAGGTTTGGTTTAAACTTTATTAGCATAAAAGCATAAAAATGAAGGCATTTTTGGCTCTGTAAACACATGCACTACCATTCAAAAATATGGGGTCAGTCCATTTTTTTTTTCTCTGAAAGAAGTTTTTGAAAGCTTATTAAGGGGCTCTTAAGGGGACATGGTGATGGAAAATAAAATGAGATGGGAGGGGAAAAAAAATATTTCAATGCTGTTGCATTCTCTCGCAAAACTTTTGCATTCCCCCAAGAAATTTTATGTCCGCTTGCAAAACTTTAGTGATGGAAATGCTATGAGGTAGGACGACAAATTATTTCAGTGCTTTTATGAGAGAACACTACTGTTTTAGAGAGAGAACGCAAATGTAATGCGGTACTTTTGCAAACAAATATGAGCGAACACTAAGTTTCGCTGGGGAATGCAGTACTTTTTAGAAGAGAACGCAAATGTCTGTGAGTGAAATCTCTCTGAAAATGACTGCATTCCCCACCACTTATGTTCACCTAGGTTGCATTTGTAATAGAAAATACAGTAAAACAGTAATAGAATCTTTTGTATCATTATCAGTGTGACGTGACATGTGGCCAAGTATGGTGACCCATACTAGGAATTAGTGCTCTGCATTTAACCCATCCAAAGTGCACACACACAGCAGTGAACACACACACACACACCGTGAACACACGCCCGGAGCAGTGGGCAGCCATTTTTGCTGCGGCGCCCGGGGAGCAGTGGCAGCCATTTTTGCTGCGGCGCCCAGGGAGCAGTGGGGGGGTTCGGTGCCTTGCTCAAGGGCACCTCAGTCGTGGTATTGAAGGTGGGAGAGAGCGCTGTACATTCACTCCCCCCACCTACAATCCCTGCCGGTACGAGACTCAAACCTGCAACCTTTGGGTTACGAGTCCGACTCTCTAACCATTAGGCCACAACTTCCCTTGTGGCTTTGTAGTGTGACTTCTGCTCAATTTAATGCACCTTGCATTCATTCATTTCTTTAATATATAACATTCCATTGCTATGCTTTGTGTTTCTGAGGTGCAGAGGCAGTATTCACCACTCATGCTGATTCAAGTTGATAGGTGTAGCCACAATGCTCAAGCAGACCTTTTGAGATTTTGAATTCTCAGTGATCAAGCAACAGCATTGCCTGGGTTGTTGCTTTGTCTTTCTATATCCATAACAATATAAACAAAGTTTACTGAAGTGGCATTCTGGGTCTAAAGCAATATCTCTGTAGGGGTTAACCATATTGAAAGAGGCTTAAATGTCACAAACACAGCATCTGAAACGAAAACGCAAGTGCGCTTCCCTGTGGTTAACAGTCATTTTTTAGTATCCACAGTGCTGCTGTAACATGTTTAATCAATGGGCTTCATGTCAAATATATGGAAAAGACAAAATGTGCATATGATAAGTCAGAAACCAGCTTCTTAGCTTGTAAGAAGTTGCTTGAAACTAATGTTACAAACACAACACAATGTGTATGATAAAGAATGAGCAATGCTAAACAATACTGGCAAACCACCACAACTTCTGTGATTACACAGATCAACAGTGGTAACATATAAACAACATGCAATATTATACACAATTCTAAAGAACACACTTGCAACTTTTGTACATCACTCCTCAGTCTCTTTGAGTAATTTGATCCAAACCTGCTCACAACCACTGTATAACTGGCAGCACTAGAATACTGATAAATGGCTTGTACAGGAGGATGCATCATCCAATATATATATGCAATATAAGCAAACAAATGTAAGCATTTGCTAATTTGGTTATACAAATTTACTGTATTTGTGTTTAGTTTAGCAAAATGTAAAAAATAAATAAATAAATAAAGCCACTGTAATATGACCCACAATGGGACACAAAGCGCCCAGCGATAAATTTATCTTACACTGTTGGTGTAGAAACAATTTTCACTCAGAATAGACAGAAATTTCACAAATAATTACAAATTGGCAAGTAACAAATTGAAACATGACATTTTAAAGTGATCATTTTAAAGACTGAAATAGTATTTTTAGTATTTCCTTGTAAAATGTACTCCAATAATCTTTGTTTATGTTTACTTTATTATATATTATGATGAATATTGAAGTTGTATTTACATTTAATTCATGGAAATATTACATTATTATTATTAGTATTATTATTATTGTTATTAATATTATTATTAAATAATAATAATAATAATAATAACTCAATTTTGGAAGTTTCACATCTCACCCCAAAGTTAAGCTATATATAAGTTATATTTTTCACTTCAGAATATAATACAAATATTATACAAATATTTTATGTATATAATAAAAAATAACCAATGTCTGGTTGAAAGAGTTGCTTTTAAAGGCAAAAAACTAAATTTAATAAAATTTAAATAAAAATTCTGTCATAATTTAATAACCCTCCAATTGTTACAAACCTGTATGAGTTTCTTTCTTCTGTTGAACAGATTTTTTGAAGAACGTTTGTAACTGAACAGTTGCCGTAGCCATTGACTTGAGTATGTTTTCTCTATCATGAAAGTTAATGGCTACCGGCAACTATTCGGTTACCAACATTCTTCAAAATATATTCTTTTGTGTGTAAATGATGGCAGAATTTTCATTTCTAGGTGAACTATTCTTTTAACCCACAATTTGTTTGTCCAATGGAAATGACATATACCTTTCTGTAATGAATCTCCCAGGCCTCTCGGTGACAATGTAACCCCTGCAACAATGCCGTCCCCTTATTGGGGGTCTTTTCTCTCTGTCCTGGCTGGGCTAAGGGAGGGTGACCAGATGAATCATTCTGTCCATTCTCACTGAAGCCATACAAACGTCATTATTCATGCTCTCGCTAGTTAGCATGATCACTGGATGTGCATATTAATCCACTGCAGAATGAATGTTCCTTTAACATTATTAATAGTGATACGGTTTTGGAAACACAACGATCCGTGGAGGAACGTGGTGTGAACCCAGCTGTTGTTTTCTTTCGTTGTTTCTGCATGTGCAGCCATGATATAAAGGGCAGCGGATGCCTGTGCTCCGGCGCACAGGGAACTACTGTTCCCTTTCTATTTGTTCCACTCATCTGGGGCACTTCGTAGTTTCTGTAGGAAAAATATCCAATTAATTCCTGTTTTGTTTTGACAGCGTTTGGTGTACTAATTAATACAGGTTGAAGCATTATTTGAATGCTGGCTTCAGTCTAATTGTTTTGGCCATGTGCCGCGTAAACAACATGGTTTGCATTTGCACATGAAAGATGCAAGACATTTGTTTCCGAGTGTTTCAAAGATAAGTTGGCATTTTATGTTTTTTCATTAGAGTTTAAGAGCCTCAAGAGGCTTTTAGGAATTAAAATTTTCTACATATTGAAGCTGCACATCTCTTTACTATTTTACAGTCTATCAATGCAAACACTGCCAAATGCAGAACATAAAAGTCTCTTAAAATTAAGCCTCCACAAATCTGATTCTGAAATGTGTTGTGGTGCCCACTAGAGAGCCAAGGATGGCTCAAACTGCCAGACAACACAAAAACAACGGAAAATAAACATAAATTAGCAAGAGAGCAGATGAAAAGCAGAATAACATTAACAAGTTCAAGTATTTTAGGCTTTAAAATATGAACACAATTTTTAAAATAAATATTATATAGCATATAATCTATCTATCTATCTATCTATCTATCTATATTACTGACGCCAAACCTCTGAATGGAAGTGTAGTCTACGCTTTAAAAATCCACCGGAAAAAGTATAAGATAGCATTATCTTATTATTTTAATGAATTATGTTTTGGGGCACACTAATTCTAATCTTAGATAATCCTTTTTAGGATGTATAACAGCCAATGTGAATTGTGATGGAGCTCATAACTGTTCATTAGATGCAGCCTGACCATCTCTCTGACCTGAGAACGGCATCTTAATATGGAACATTTATTCTGTAACACTTACAATAGATTCTTGGTGGAGTCTTTGATTGTTTTGAGGTCTAATGCTATTATTTTTCTTAATGTTTAATCCATCATTCAGGAAATCAGCACTTTTAAACATGTATTATGGGATCAGGGTTTTCTTCGAGGGCTTTCTTAGAGATTGGTTCCGTTCCCATGGCCTGAGAAGAAGGTCTTAGGCCCAATCCCAATTCTATTTTATACCCCTTCCCCTTCCCCTTCTCCTACCCCTCCGCCTACCCCTTCCCCTTGTCACTTGAAACAGAGTGTCAAGGGGTAGGGTTGAAAATATTCCCCTAAGAATTGGGACACCACTACTATACGTCACACGTCATCATACGTCATCTAGCTCCAACAATACACACACCTATACTGGTGTGCTGGTGTGCATTAGAGCCTTTAATTACCGTTTTATATTAATGTGCTGCTTACTGACACAAACACACACACACACACACACACACATATAAGAGATCGCGCAGCTCACACATCCAGGAACAAAGATACTTGTCAACGCTGCCCCACGACTTTTATTAATAACAGTTTAAATACTGAATCGCTACATTATATTTTCCAGCAACAAGAGGATAAAATCGCTGTTTTTGAAGTAAACTCACTCTAAAAAGAGAAATGCACAGACGCGCATACACGCAACTTTCATCTCTCTCTCTGTCTCTGTCTCTCTCTCTCGCTCTCTAATTGGCAATATTTGAGAAAAGGGTTTAGCGATTTATAATTATTGGGGATACTAGCCTCCTCAATGTCTATGGTGGTTATTGCCCTGATCAGACATGAAAATATGTTGTGGCACTATCGTGCAGTCTGTAATGATATGACGTTAGCAAACTTTAGCGATTTTTTGCAAACATTTCGTTGAGTAACATGACCGTAAATATGAACTCACGATTGAAAGTAACATAAAACAAATGATTACTTTTCGTTAAAATCTTTATTAATGCCCAAAAATGCTTACATTTATGTGTCTTTTTGTTCGCTCGGGCAGCCATGTTGCCGCTGAAGCCGGTTTACGCTGAGATAATTCATAACCCTTCGTTTGAAGTGTGGTCCCGAAAAATCTTCGTTTGAAGGGCTATCTGGCCCTTCCCCTTACCCCTACCCCTCCAACCAAAAGAGAATCGAGACACTGAGGGAAGGGCTAAGGGGTATAATTGGGATTGGGCCTTAGTGTGCTAAATCTCAAACTCTTTCTTTCTGTCAGCCTCTCTTTCTCTCCTTTCCTTGAACTCAGAATCTAGAGGGTACGTTCTGTGATCTGAAAAATAATTGTTTGGTTTCTCCACTGATAATTTGTGTTATGAGACATGCAGAATCTGAGCTGAACTGAGGCTGATCTGACAGGTCTCTGTGGACCAAGGCGTATAGATCACTTTCAGCTGAAAATGTCACAGAATATTGCTCAGTTTTTTTCTCATTAAGGGTCTCATTTACTATCTGTACTCACATCAAATTATGGGGCTACCTACAAATTTGTACCAAAAATAAATAAATAAAAAAATACAAAAAGAAAAAAAACTGTATAATAATAATAATAATAATAATAATTAATAATAATAATAATAA
>NW_015643932.1:719373-730005 GCF_001515625.1 Sinocyclocheilus rhinocerous
GAAAAAAAACTGTATTATAATAATAATAATAATAATAATAATCAATAATAATAATAATTGATGTATTTTAATTGAAATAAATTTAGAATCAAATTCATTTGTATGAAAAAAAGACAACTGCTTGCCTTGTATCAGGGTTATTATAGTTAGCGAAAACTAAAATCATAAATTTTTTTATAATAATAACAAATAAAAGATAAATAAAAAAATGAAATATATATTTTTTAATTATTTTATTTCAGCTAGTTACACAACAAAAGTACTTAAACATTAACTAAATATAAATATAATATAATAAAATATAATTCAAAATATTGACAAAAACTATAATACAAAACAAAAACTAGACTACTGTATGCCATGTATCAGGGTTATTATAGTTAACCCAAACTAAAACTAAAATCATAAAACAATTGAATAATAAAAACAAATAAAAAAATGAAATATATTTTTACAATTATTTTATTTCAGCTAGTTACATGAAAAAAGTACTCAAACTATAACTAAATATAAAATAAAAATATAAAATAAAACATAAGAAAATATAAAATACAACATAATTTAAAATATTAACAAAAACTATAATGCAGAACAAAAACTAGACTACTGTATGCCCTGTATAAGGGTTATTATAGTTAACTTTAGTATTATTGACACTAAAATTAGACACAGACACACACACAAACAAACCTATATAGCACATAGTTAAGTTTTCAGTAATACTAATTAAAATAATTTAAATTAGACAGTAATTGAATAATAAAGTAAATCAAAATAAAGTAAATCAATAATTAGACAGTCACAAATAATTAATAGATATTAAGTGACAATTATAAAAATATAAAGTTACATTTGTTAGAAATATACACAACAGTATACAACCCACAGAACAGACTGTACCTCTGTCCCAAACAGCTTCATTTTCATTCACGAAAAAAGAAACATCTATTCTGACTAAGGTCCTTAGATAACCTTCAGGTTGGTCCAGGTTCTAACTGGCCTTTTCTGGAAGCCTTAAATTGAATTTGCTGCAATTTGTGCTCAGAAGTTAAATGGGACAATCTCTGCGCACTAATAAATTAGGAACATCGAGACACTCTGATAAAAGAGGAAGCAAACAAGATAAATCGACAGAGAGGGAAAGAGGGGTGTTGTAATTCCATCTCTATTTGCAGATCCAGATCTTTTTGTTCTGGTGTTGTTTGTCTGATGTAGTGGCTACAATTGCTAGTTTTTTCTTTCTCCCCAGGAGCCATTTCCATCTTGAAATACCCCCTTTTCGTCTTTCATATGTCTTAGAATAATTGTGGTGAGAGTATTTGTGAGAGCGCATAGAATAAAAAGAAATCAATTCATTTCAAAGAAAGAGTCACATGTCTTTTCCTAAGTTCAACAGTGTGAAGAACTAAAACCACTAATGAAAATGGTCCATTTCTCTCAGTGGGAGCCTTTCTGGCACTGTCGCCCGAGATATGACTCACTTTTGGCAGAGGGTATGGAAACAGATAAAAGACAGGGTGTCTGCAGCAGCTGTGCAGGGTTTTGGATGTTTGTGGCATTTCTTGTATACCCAGAAAAGTATGGATGAAACACACCCTCCGCTGCAAGGCAGAAGGTCACACACAGGAGGAGGCAGAACTGTGTGAAATGCACATGTCGTCTCTGCCTTTCTCTCCATCAGTGCTCAAGCCTCTAACTGCGCAACCAATTAACAGAGGAGTAGGGTGGGAGGATTGCTGTGTTGACAAAGTGTCCTCATTCCCCCGTGAGTTGTGTAGCTCCCTGATCACCGCCGTTCCGTGTTTTCTCATATCGGCCTACGTGTTTCTGAGGCAGTGCCTCGTTTCCTCGCCCGACTGCACAGACTCCCTTTATTTGTAGTGAGCGCTGCAGTCATTACCGTCAAGGTGACCCAGTATTTGCATACCCAGTGGTGCAGATAGTACATGGATGCAAAGGGACGACAAGTCCGGTTGGTGGTGTACACCACTTTATTAACTCTGTAGAGGTTTTAGTGAACAGTAATACTGTAAATTACATGATATTGTCAGTGATGATACCATATTCAAACCCCTTTTGAATCTTTAATTTGGATAGAAAACACTTTGTAGGCCTGTGCATTTCTTCAATTGCTCTCTCTGCAGCCCTTAAAAACATTAAAACTTAAGAAAATTAACCATTGTTTTACTACAAATAAAAAAAAAATTTAAAACATGGTTAATATACTGTAGTTAAACCATGGTAAACACAAATTGGCTATAGTTTTGCTACACTAACCATAGGTTAACCATGATATTTGTAGTAAAATTGTGGTAATACAAATGGTAATCAATCAGGGGGAAAACAAAACCCTGTGGCTACTACAAATTTACTATAATATAAACCATGGTTAATTTTCGTAAAGGTGGTTACATTGTTTCACCAGTAGTTGGCGACAAATTACTTTTCATTTAATTTTAGCAATTCTTTTACAAACATTGATTCATTCAGAAATTAAACAAGTAGCGAATCACTTGATAATTCACTCAGTCGATTCATTCAAAACACTGATTCAATCTGCAGCGAAACAAGGACTGAGCAAATCAATCAACTAATTTGTTTTAAAGCACAGATAGATTCAGGAATGAAACAAGTGGCCATCTTTAGGAGTTAGTCATTTAGTCATTCACTCAATTGATCTGTTTAAAAGCACTGATTCACTCAGAAAACAAAAACAAAACAAAACAAGTGAGTCATTCAATTCTTCAGGAAAACGATTCGCTTAAAGGCAATGATTCATTCAGAAATGAAACAGGTGAACATCTTTATGAGTGAGTGAGTCATTCAATCCTTTACTCAAACAATTAGTTCAAAAGCACTGATTCATTCGGGAATGAAACAACAGCACTCTTTGTTGCTAATTCTGTTTTAGCTTCGTTTGGATCTGTTTTCATTGATGGAGCAGAAATGGACAAAGTAACTGGCAATATTGTCTATGAAATGTAAGTTAATCAACATTAACTTATTATTTATTGAGCTCTTGTATAAAATCAATATGACACTTGCATTTTCTCCACACAAGAATGTAAATGAGCTTATTAGACAAAATCATGTAACCTGCCTATATTATGCTTTTGTTTTTCATTATTAATGAAACCAAGAGGATTGTGCTATTCATTTTCTGATTAATTGGACATATGATTTTGGCCTAGTGGGCAATAAAATCTTATTTAACAACGTTGTTTGCACTGCGCTCTTGCGTTACTTGATCTTTTTATTTTGGTGCGTCAATCTGTTGAGTTACTTAGTATAGGAAATTATGATCAGCTCTCACGAGAACAATCTTCTTTTTTCTTTTCTTTTACATTCATTACTGATGGGAAAAGCTCAAAGCCTTCCTCAGTGTGTAACTTTATAATAATTTATAATAATCATAATTTCCTACAATAAAATCTTATTGACATTAAAGAAAGATCTCAAGCAATATTTATGGACAAGATTATCATAAGGATGGGATCTTTTGACCAGTAAGCAACTGTCAGTAACACCCTATCAACGCGTGTCAGAATTTTGCATGATTAATCACTCAGAAAGGTATCACACACATTCTCAGTTGCAATTTTGTTTGCTTTGTCTGAATTATAGATTGATTATAGTGCTTGTATTGTCCTCACATGCCTTCATATCATTACCTTTACGTTTATTTTTCTTCAATCTTCTCAGCTGATTTAATCTTGTGCTGCTTGTTGATCTAGAATGAAGAAAATTACCTGTACTTGTTTCGTCTTTGTGTATAAATTCAGCTTTGTTTCCACTCAGCAGATCTGCATAGAGAGAAAGGGAGCTAAATCGCTGATTAAGAGACATATTTAAAGGCAAGCATCTATTTCCTGAACTATGCCAGGCAGGAGAGGAAAGAGAATTGCATTTATTTAAATGCTGTCCTTCATTTTCCTCTGTAAAGTAAGAGAGGAGCTCACTGTGCCAAAATGAAGCGTGATTTATAATGTTTCGTGAAACAGTGGGGTTTCTGAGGAGCGCACTCTTTCCAGGAATAAACAATTGGATGCCCTTAATGAGCCTAAATGGCACTGTTGTTTTTTCAAGGTCAGACGTTTACATGAGAAATTGGTCAGGGAACATAGTTATTTCATTCCCATTGCTTAGTGTGTAATAAATCAGCTCTACCCCATACATAACCTCTACCAGTTTGATGGTGGGATTTTTTTTTCTGAGGGTTATTATGTAAGCATACAGAAATCTTGCTAAAATGAAAAGTCATATATCCTCGATTCCACTCCATGGCAAATCGGTAAAATAAAACTCTGTATGCTCAGAGTTCTAATGTGTCAGAAATGACAGAAGTGATTTCTATGAATATGGAGATTGACAGAGGCACCGTAAGACCACACAGCTTGTGCCCAATCTCCACTTCACTATTATTTCCCATCCTACTACCTCCCACAGCTGTATTTTTTAAACTATAATTTACATTTTACCACCATTAACCAAATTACTCAAACCTGAGAACAATTACTCACAGACCATTACACAAGTCTTTGCTTAAACCTCTTAATTCTTCACCTGAGGCTGACAAGAATTTTATCATATTACACAAAATGAGATAATGAAATCAGAGAGTTTTTGAACTGTCACACAAAATAAACTCCGATCGATGTTTGGAGATGTTTTATGCATGCATTGTTCCCGGCAGAGAGATAAAAAAACCAATGCTTTGCGTTTCACTCGTGCATATCCATCAATCCGCTCTTAAATGAGAGAATGATTGCATATACTTAAGTGTGTTTATCTGTTGAAGACTGTTGGCTGCTCCCCAGTGTGTAGTTCTGATTTAGTTTGAAAACACTCACTCACACTTGGCTTGCATTTCCCCATTAAGTTCCAAGACGAACCTGTGGTCGTAACCAAAGAACAAAACAAGAGTTTGAAAATAATAATAACCAGACTGAAGGAGTTGATGACCACTGAGCGCGGAATGAGAAAATGCCGCCTTTGCATTCCAACTCAAAACATATGCTTTGAAAAACAATCTAGTTGAACTTTAGATTATTGCTAGATCACAATTATGTTTTCAAGTACCTTTTATCTCTCGGTTTTAAGGCAGAACTTGAGAAATGGTACAGAGTAACCACACAATTTATCATTGAATGGCATTTCAAAAGAGATGGCTTTTTCTTTCATTTTTAAATAATATACAGCAGAATGCTAAAAGTTATACAGTCACAAAGATCTATTTTTCATTTTTATTTGAAATCTTTGAAGTTAAAAAGTTGAAAAACATGTATTTACTTCCAAACCTTCTAAACATGACATATCCTCAGCATCTATCCTCAGTTTTCCAGGTTCAAATCCATTTTCAAAATCAGCTCATGATCAAAAATTTGCTAATTTTATTTGTTAATTTGCAAGTTACCCGAGTAAACCATTTGACTTTTTTGCTCTTTAGTAACTAGGAGATTTATATTATTCAGTTTTAGTCTTTGGCCTAATGAAATGACTCAAAATACAGAATTATCTTTGAATTATGTTGATTTTTCTAAAAGTAGATTAAAGTAAATATTATAAAAAATATAATAAATTATTAGCTAACTGTTAGCATAATTCCGAGCATTATGAATTAAATGATTGTCAATTCAATTATTGAATTATTATTCATTAATTTTTTATCATTATTTTGGTAACACTTTACTTAAAGCCTTTATGTATGATGCATTATAAAAGTAGTTTTAATGCATTAATTATGCATTGTAGTGCACCTTATAATGCATTGTTCAATCTCATGAATATTGTAACCACAGTTAATACATTATAACACTTTACATTCGGTTGTAATTATTAACGACAAGATATAATGTATTACAATACACATTATGAATAATTTGAATGCATTATACCCTTTAATAACCCTTTGTAATGCATTATAAAGGCTTTTAAACCAATGTTTAGAGTTTTATCTCAGGTCTCTATGACTTTATGATTTCTTACATTAGAAAGCCTCAACCTGCTGTCATTCTTCTTGAACACTGTCTATTCAGAATGACATGTTAGCTGACAGATGATTGACAGGGTTGTGGAGTGCTGTTGACTTCATGGCAGTCGATAGCAGGCAGATGCAGGTTTGTTTATTATAGTTGAGTAATGTTGAAACTGACATCAGAGCAGCTATTTGGCCTGAAGGAGATGCAATGAAATCCAGGGGTGGTGACTTAAATGCCCTTTTAAAATATCTGATGCTGGTCACAAGTGAAGGCCATTTTAATTCATTCGAGTCACGAATACCCTAAAGGCATGAGTGTAGCTGAAAAACTCAGGTATATGTAAGCTAAAATAATACGAATATGTGACGTGACACTCAAAACATGGTAAGTTGCTTACCAAAATAGTTTTTCTGACCATCATAGTCATGTTCACAGTGCAAACGCTGTCTCAGATTGTAGCCTTAAATACCTTTTGGGATACCTAATTTTGCTTAGAATTGGAGACAACATCATTTATTTTTCATAAAACAATCTAACAATACATTGCTGTCTGAAATTGAAGCCTCAATTTTTTTGTATGTTTCATACAACAATATAAAATTTGATTGCCACAAAACTCAGAAGAATTTTTTTTTTTTTAAGATAGGAAATAATTTTATTTAACAAAAATGTGTCATTTCACTCAATGTTTGTGTGTTCTACTCAACTGGTCAAAAATTTCTAATAATTAGAATTTTTTTATGTTTTTGAAAGAAGTCTCTTATATTCACCAAGGCTGCATTTATTTGATCAAAAATAGAGTAAAGTGGTAATATTGTGAAATATTATTACAATATAAAAGAACTGTTTCATTTTTTATAAAGTTTAAAATGTAATATTAATGTGATGGCAAGTTTAAAATATAATATTAATGTGATGGCAAAGCTGAATTTTCAGCAGCCATTAACTCTTAACTAGTTAACTCAGTCTTCATTGTCACATGATCCTTCGGAAATCATTCTAATATGCTGTTTTTATGCTCAAGATCTTAATATTATTCATTCTGAAAACAGTGCTGCTTAATATTCATGTGATACAATGTGATACAACATTAAAAAAAAAAGAGAAAGAGAGAAAAAATATAAAAAAAGAAAAAAATTGATTAAAAGTGACAGTAAAGATATTCATTTTGTTACAAAAAGATTTTAAATAAATGTTGTTCTTTTGAACTTTTTATATAAAATTACTGTTTTTTACTGTGCTTTTGTAAGTTTTTTTTTTTTAACAAAAAAATAAAATAAAATAAATTATAATAATTTTTTTAAAATTATTCCAAACTTTTAACTGGTAATATACAGTATCTCACAGAAGTGAGTACACCCCTCACATTTTTGTAAATATTTTATTATATCTTTTCATGTGACAACACTGAAGAAATGACACTCTGCTACAATGTAAAGTAGTGAGTGTATTAGTGAGAGCTTGTATAACAGTGTAAAATTGCTGTCCCCTCAAAATAACTCAACACACAGCCATTAAAGGGGTCATATGATGCGATTTCCAGTGGCAACCTGTGAAGCTCTGGTGAACTCCATGCCCAAGAGGGTTAAGGCAGTGCTGGAAAATAATGGTGGCCACACAAAATATGGACAGTTTGGGCCCAATTTGGACATTTTCATTTAGGGGTGTACTCACTTTTGTGGCCAGCGGTTTAGACATTAATGGCTGTGTGTTGAGTTATTGGGACAGCAAATTTACACTGTTATACAAGCTCTCACTAATACACTCACTACTTTACATTGTAGCAAAGTGTAATTTCTTCAGTGTTGTCACATGAAAAGATATAATAAAATATTTACAAAAATGTGAGGGGTGTACTCACTTCTGTGAGATACTGTATGTGTTTCTGTATGTGCATAGTCTGCTGAGATTGGTTTGCAGTGTTCATAAAAATGTAATTTTAAAAATTTTGCAAAATTTTAGAAATGTTGCTGCTTACATGGATAGTACGTTGTGTGAAGCAGGCCTAAGACAGTGGTCAGCTCCCTAGATGTCTTTATCTCTGAAATAGAAATAGTTGACGTACCACACTGCTTTACAAACTACAAGAGCTTGAGTTGTGTGTGTAATACAGCAGCAATGCATTAGCAGTATTTCATATCCCATTAGGGCTGTTGTGAGTTGCGAGTAGCTGTCGTTGCAGGCAGCAACTGACTGATGTCTGAAGAGCTGTCACAGACGGCTTCTGTCACACGTCTCTGAAGTTTCTTGTGTCTCTTCTCACCAAAAGTGTGTGTCAGTCAGTCACACTGCTGTCGTTCATTGCATGATGTCAGACATCAGACAGCACACAGGCGCCTCCAGTTTATTCGTGCATAAATTGTATTTGGCGGGTCTACAGTGTTCAGGGAATGCTGACTGTTAACCTAGAAATAGTGGTGGTGTGGCATAGTGGTTAAAGATTTGGGTTGATGACCTAATGGTTTTGGGTTTGAACCCCACACTTAACCCTTGTTTTTTTCCAGGAAGACTTTTCTTATAAAATGCTGACTGACACTTTGGTTAAAAGCATCTGCTTTGCATGTAATTGATTTAACTGATGTCCAGTGTTGTGTGGGGTTTATTCCTTTGACAGTTCTGCTAGAAAACATATGTGGTCAGGGTTTCTCACATTTCTCCGGTAGTAGTTTTGTGTGTCATTCCAAAGCAATTGTATCAGTCCGATCTATGGGTGGAATAAATAAACAGTGTAAGATAATGAAAGAGGATGAAGGTGTTTCCATCCAGGCTGAAAAGCATTGTCAAATCAGATATTCTGTATTTTGTTTAAAAAAAAAAATCTAGTTAAATCAAGTCTGATTTGTGTTTTTTTAATTATTATTTATTTTATTTTATTTTTTATTTAATTTAATTTAATGTTTTTTTTTTTTTTTTACAAACTTATTTTTCAATCTGTGAGTTTTCACTTCATATCTTTACTTTGTGTTGCTTTATAATTTATTTTATTATTATATTTAACAGACATTTACTTCAGTCTGTAAATATTCACTCCAGTCTTTTATATTATTATTATTTATATTATTTCCATTTTTCATTTTGTTTTGCTTATTATTTAATTTTATTATTTAATTGTTATATTTAGCAGACTCCTTTTTGTATTTTATATTGTTTCGTATTTTTATTTTGTGTTGCTTCACATTTATTTTATTTTATTTTATTTTATTTTAATATTTTTTCAGTCCAAGGACGCCATTCTGCAGTGATTCTTCAACCCTCAGTTGGTCTTTCTGGACTGACTGTGTGATTGTAATCAATTGAAGGAATCCCACTTTGACGCTCTGCATATTTTCTTCTGTGATTATATCAGTAGTATTCTCATGCGGATGAAAGTAAGGCCTCGCTCTTCTCCTGAACTCCTCATCTTTCATAAAATCAGTGTCCCTATTGGTTGAGAGCTCTCGTGAGTCACGCCATTCAGAGGTCATCTTTCTCCATGCTGAATAATTTATTTTTCCTGTCTTATTCTCTGCATCGGGGTCAGTTTTAAAGATGATACAGTGCATATCTGCACATGAGCTGTTTAGCCGTGAGCATGGAGAATAACACAAAGAAAACTAAAAAAACTTGTATCATGATGTCTATAGATGGTCAGATGACTGGCAGTATTTACAGAGAATTTTCTTAATCATATTTTCAAGCATGTACATGAATTATTTAACCTTGTTCCTTACAGTATTTTCACCTGTGTGTTATTTAAACAAAGAACTGTCATAGGATTCACAATTTAAATGACCCTTAATCCCTCTCCCGCCTCCTTCAAGGTCCTTGTGGCTGTCAAATGGTATTCCACAGCTGTTAATTAAGCCGTTTTATGCTTCACAATGTCAACCCTGAAGGCCCTTATATGGCAACAATATGTCTTTCCCAAGGACACCACCTCCAACTGCCCAATTGACAGGGCCGTGACCCCACCTAAGTTTTGTAGAGGCACTAATTAGGGCAACCTCCCATGGAGGAATTAAGTTTCAGTGAATGTGGTATAACAGTTTCCAAACTACTCGTATGAAAGCCAAAGGCATTTTAATGTTGTGAATGGCATTTCTCTGGCGTTTGGAAATATATCAGTATGGAACAACTCAAACGTGAATGTGCTGCTTATTCATTTATAAGAAAAAACACTGAATGTTCTGATAGATGCAGATGAAAAATGTTTGTTATGGAGTTTGGCTATCTGAGATAAAATCAAAAATATCATCCCAGGTAGCCAAAACGGTTTGGCCCGATAATGGCCCAGATCCGGCAGGCCGGATGAAATAACTCGGCCCGGCTGCGGTTGCCAGAGTTGGCATGGACATGGGATGAATGACGCCCCAGAACCGGCCCAAATACACTGGCCCGAGTCCGGCTGCCAAAACTGCCAGCATTGGGCCACTATCACGCCGACAAGAATTGAAACACATAGCCGGTACTGGCCCGAGTCTGGGTACTAAAACACCACCGGCATTGGGCCACAATCACACCAACGAGAAATGAAACACTTAGCCAGTAGCCTACTGGCCCGAGTCTGGGTACTGAAACTGAGCTGACACCACCGGCATTGGGCCACTCGTCGGTGTGATTGTGGCCCAATGCTGGTGGTGTTGGCCCAGTTTCAGTACCCAGACTCGGGCCAGTA
>NW_015643932.1:732790-736290 GCF_001515625.1 Sinocyclocheilus rhinocerous
TGTGGGCAGGTAAAAGATATTATGTTTAAGTTTAAGTGTCACTGCTACATACTATTTACCACATTGTAAACGGAGACCCACCCCCAGCACTCAACCTAAACTGGTCCGGGTCTGCATGCCCATATCTCAGCCAAAATCAGACCAGCACTTATAGTCCGTAATTGGGCCGAATGTGGCTAAATGTGCCGTGTCTCAGTGCAAATCGGACCAGATCCGCACATCCAAAGCCTAGCCAAATCTAGCAACCATTACTGGGCCAGAGCTAGCTCACTTTCGGTGAGCCACTGCCAGAACACTGCCGAGTGAGCCGACACTCAGCCGCAATTGGCCCGATTGCCCTGGCTACCTGGGAAGCATCACTGACAATGTTTCCCCCAAAAATGAACGTGTTTGTCCATTTCCTGATTCTTTATCCTGAATTCATATTTATACCTCAAATGTGTTTATACCACACACTTAGATTAAGAATAGAGGTTAAAAAGGTTCTTTGTAGCTTCTTATCAAAAATCATTTTGCTGTAGAGGGTTCTTAAGTTAGCTATATGTTTCTTTGGAGATTTAAAAAGTTCTTCATGTTTCAAAGGTTCTTCAGATCCGCATATTGGTGTCTAAGGGATTTAAAGAGATCATATCACAGAAAATCCAACTTTTAAAAGTTAAAATGGTACTGTGTACATCACATGCATACACATTCACACCAACAACAGCAGTGTTTAACTACTGCACTCATGCAGTCTCAATGAATTCATTGTAGTTTGTAGGTATATGTATCTATCATCCATCCAATCATCCATTATCTATCTCTGTCTGTCTGTCTGTCTGTCTATATGCCTAACATCCATCCATCCATCCATCATTCTGTCTGTCTGTGTATCTATCTCTATTTGTCTATCTGTTTATCGGTCTGTTTCTTTCCCTCTCTCTTTGTCTCTCTCTATCTGCCTGTTTATGTCTACCATTCATCCATCCATCCATACATCCATCATTCTGTCTGTCTGTCTGTCTGTCTGTCTGTTTCTATCTATCTATCTATCTATCTATCTATCTATCTATCTCTCTCTCTCTCTCTCTCTCTGTCTGTCTGTCTGTCTGTCTGTCTGTCTGTCTATATACCTACCATCCATCCATCCATCCATCATTCTGTCTGTCTGTGTATCTATCTCTATTTGTCTATCTAGCTGTTTGTCTGCTTGTTTCTTTCTCTCTCTCTTTCTGCCTGTTTATGTCTACCATTCATCCATCCATCCATACATCCATCATTATGTCTGTCTGTCTGTCTATCTGTCTATCTGTCATTCTGTATGTTATTCTGTCTATCATTCTGTCTGCTTCTCTCTCAGCAGTATCTGCCTTTCTTACAGTTATATGAATGTCTTTGATTTTCATTTTATTTCGTCTTCCTTAAATTCAAATATGACAACCCTGGCATGGAAAAAAAGTTAAAAGCCTATTACAGTTTTTCTCAATTGCTTTGGCACATTTTTCGAAACAGTCTTAACATTCTCTAAACTGTGAGTGCAAATGTCACAACTGTTTGCTGGAACTTCAGAACTTTATTGCATGTCTGCAAAATTTAGTTACTCACCCAAAACATTTAATTCATGCTTCAAAACCTAGTTATCGTGTCAGTAATTTGGCCAAGGCCACCAAAATATAAAGTATTTTTGTCATCGTGTGAGCCACACTGGTCAAAATGTTTAGTTGTTTTTTCACCATGACAGTCAACCATGGAAATGAAGGTTTTATAAAAAATCTGATATTTGTTGAGAAGAGTCAATAATACATAGAAAAAAGTATATGAACATTTGTATTTATACAGTACATTTATTTTTGTACGAATGCATTACATATAAGTTAAATCTTGCTTGTCCAATTACTGTACATTTCATATTTCTTATGTTACCACAAATACACAAAAATAACAAATAATTACAAAATAACAAATAAATAATAATAATAATCTCGTTGGTCAGGCCAAAGATTTTCATCAACATCACATCTGATGTTTTCTATTGCCATGCACCGGGGGAAAAAATCTCCTTGAATGTCGCAGGTTTTATAAAAAATCTGATATTTGTTGAGAAGAGTCAATAGTACATAGAAAAAAAAGTATACGAACATTTGTATTTATACAGTACATTTATTTTTGTACGAATATATTACATGTAAAGTGAACTCTTGCTTGTCCAATTACTGTATATTTCATATTTCTTATGTTACCACAAATACACAAATAACATCCATGAAAAATTATTCTTGGTGGACATCCTGTCGCTCTTGTTGGTCAGGCCAAAGATTTTCATCAACATCACATCTGATGTTTTCCATTGCCATGCACCGGGGAAAAAATCTCCTTGAATGCCGCACCCATCCCCTGCAATGATCAGCTGTGATGTCCTCACATGCAGCATTCATGGCATCCAACAGAGACATCTGATCTTGTGGTCTATGATCATATACTTTCCACCTCCATGCTGAAAAAAACTCTTCTATTGGATTTAGGAATGGAGAGTATGGTGGAAGGAACTCCACTGTTATCCTTTCATGTGCAGCATGGAAGCTGACATTATCCCAGACAGGTAGTGATTGTGCTGTGGGCAATCTACATATATATGCTCCCAAACTTGATTGGTTAAATGGTTGAATGGTTGATTCAAA
Organism: Sinocyclocheilus rhinocerous; assembly: GCF_001515625.1. Classification (NCBI taxonomy): domain Eukaryota; kingdom Metazoa; phylum Chordata; class Actinopteri; order Cypriniformes; family Cyprinidae; genus Sinocyclocheilus; species Sinocyclocheilus rhinocerous. Next base: position 735,448 of record NW_015643932.1, read on the forward strand.
TTGTATTGCAATTAGAGGTCATTTGCCAATTTAGCAGACATTACAAACAATGTCAATGTCAGATATTTATGGAATATACATGCGTGTATACCAATTTTTCATAATTGAATGGATCGTTTTGAATGTGATGGCTTACACAATGAAAAATGATTGAGAAGTTGTGAAGAGTTTGACAGTTTAAGTGATAATCGACTCATCAGTTTTGATCAACAAGCCATATATTCAATTAGTTGTTGTGCAAACTGCAGACAATTGTACTTACTGTTTGCACACATGTGCCAAAGCATTTGCAATTTGCTCAAATCAATAAGAAATTCCAATCTGATGTGAACAAGAAGCTAATTATTCAGAGATCTGAACTTATTGTTTCGGGGGGAAAAAAATTCATTCAAGAATTGAGCCAAAGCAATTGAAAAAAACTGTAGGTAGAAATAAAGGTTCTTCTATGTCATCAGAATATAAAATGCAATAAAAAAGGGTATGAAATAGTTTAATTTAGTATCAAGTCTGGGTTAAAGCTGAAATGTGTGACATCTGGCATCGCCATACAGACTGCAAAATAATGACTGTTTTCAAACAGGTTTTATAGAACACACAGTCATTGACTGGACGAACAGTCAAACTCATGTTGTAGCTTTGAGCCTATGTTACTACAGTATGTCAGGATGATTGGGATGTTCAAACAAACAGAGCAAGATTTTGATGGTGTTTTCACTTTTGGGGAAATCAACCTACAAATGTCTTACTTATCCACTTAAGACCCGAGAAAAGATTTTTAGGAAAAAAAATAGTTTTTTTCATGTCTTTACATTGTTTAGGGCATAAAAAAAATGTACAATTTTT
>NW_015643932.1:736361-745975 GCF_001515625.1 Sinocyclocheilus rhinocerous
TTTTTTTTGTGAGTGAGATTAATTAATGCATATTCATATTTATTTTGAACTACAGTAACATCTTCTGATTTCTGTCACCATGGCAACACCAGAGCTGTCAATCAATAAATTGGAAAAAAAAGTAACTTGCGTTACTTATTTGAAAAAGTAACTCAGATATTCTCTTGTAAATTAAAAAGTAATGCGTTACTTTACTAGTTACTTGAAAAAAGTAATCTGATTACGTAACTCGCGTTACTTGTAATGCGTTACCCCCAACACTGCTCATAAAAGAGAAGGCAAAAAGTATCCAGGAGGAACTACTACACATGTTTCAGCATTATTCTGAAGTGTGCATAGGATGGATACTATCCCATGAGGCCATCGGAGAGGATTTATGAATGTCAGTGACGCGATGCAACTGACGCTGGTACGTCACGTGACAACATGGTAAATGTAGTACAACCAGATTACATTCATACGGCACACATTAATTTTTTTTTTTTGCTGTCACAAAGTAAATACCTAAGTACCTACTCAAATACGCGATTTTAGATGCAGCCTATGACAGCAGTTCACTGTTTCTGCAGTTCCATTGTTAATGCTTCTTCTTAATAATTCTTAGCTGAACTAAAATATAAACAAATTTGTTGACATACAGTGAGAGTATATATTTATATCATTAATAAAGACTGCATAGGCCAGATAGTTTGTTCCTTGAATAATTTAATGAAAAAAAAAAATGTATAATGAAATCTCATAAAAATGTTGAGTGTTTGGTCTTGGTTAATTTGAGCACAGTTTGAGACACTTGATATTTTAAAATATTTTTTAATTCAAAGATTTTATCATTTTACAAAGACAAATCAATTCCTACAGGCAATATATTGGGAAAAGGATATTATAACATAAACAATACACCTAAACTTAAGCACAGCAGAATTTTTGCAATCCGTTTGGTGTGATTCTAATGGAACAGAAATTAAACACTTCTCCTTTAAGAAATAATGTAAATGGCAAGTTCAAGGCCAGTTGCTAAATATTCTAATTAATCCTTTTATGTCATCCATTTCTCCACTAGAATGCTCGGCATGACGATTACTGTAGAGGAAATGCAGACTAAGAGAACAGATGGGCCGGACTGATGAGAGCGAACTGTAGAATCCTACCCATCAATCCTATGTGAACGATCCCAAAGGACTCACATGTGATCGGCTTCCGTCTGCCGTGTTTCCAAGTATAGGCCGTAAGAACACACACACTTTTGCACATACTCTCACCCCTGACTCATGGGTGGGCTTCAGCGGGGCCCAGACATACAGATGTGCACCGCCAGATGAGCATCACTGTCCCACTTAATGCCTCTTTCGTCTTTTCTTTCACTCCATCCCCTCTCTGTCCCTTCTATTACCTTTCTCTCCTTTTCCTTCTCAGTAACTCTGGTCTCCACTATCCTTACATCATAATCAGGAAACACTTCACTGCGGCCCCTTGAATGTAACATTTAATTAACCCTGCAATTATTGCATCTGGAGCTTATTAACATATCAAATGAGCAACCGCTGGGGCACAAAAAGGAACTGGGGCTTTTGGGAGGCATTGATTACCTTTTCAATGCACAGCTTGCTTCAATATGACTCATTGTGTTTAAAGCAGTCTGTTCATTTTCCCCCGTGCTCATTTTGTAAAAAATGTAAATGTGTTTTAGCACATTTTCCCAGCTCATTAGTTTGAGGTTCACGTCAGCAGCATGCAGAGGTGCTGTGGCTGATGGAGTTGGTGGAGGTGATGCACATTTTTCTGCAGGTTTGCTGTGTTTGGAGAATATATGAATAATTTCTTGTTTGTTTATCGATTACGCTGAGGTTGTTTGGCTCAGGGAGATCGGTCTCGACTCTTTGTGGCTCGGCAGGAGGGACGTTTCTGTCTTTAACCTGTCAGGCAAACCCTGTGATCTGTTGGATCTGAGCTGTCAGGTGCTTGTCATGTCAGGGACTTTCATACAGATACTGTAGCACTTGTTAAGAGGGGCAGCACTCTGTACAAAGATCTGATGTCTGGGAAATGCAACTCTGTAATTAGGCTGCATAATGTTGTGATTTCACTTATATATTTGTGAAGCTGGGTAAGGCAAAACATCACTTCTATATTGCTCATAATTAGGATTGGAGAATTGTTCATATATATATTTTAGTGGAGTATCTGTATCAAATTTAAGTTTGAATTGTGATGCTTTGTTTAATGTGTGATCATAAAATTGTAAATTGTAAAATTGTAAATCTTTAAATATGCTTTCTTGAATTTTTTATACTTTTCTAAAGCATTTTAAAGTTGAATTTTACCGTTTTACTGTATCCTTTTATGGTTAAATATTTTCATTTTACAAAGACAAATCATGGTAAACATGACTTGTAAACATATTTATTGTCAATTCCAGTCAATATATACATGCATATGATGTACACTATGGTTCAAAAGTTAACTAAGACTTTTTTTTCTTTGAAAGAAATCAATACTTTTATTCAACAACTGAATTGTACAAATGTGAGAGTAAATAGTGATATTTATAAGATCTGAAAAAAAGTATCACAGTTTCCACAAAAATATTAAGCAGCACTGAAACTCAACACTGAGTTGAAATTAGTTGAAATGTTTCTTCAGCGTCAAGTCAGTATATTAAAATGTTTTCTGAAAGATCATATGACACTGAAGACTGGAGTAATGGCTGCTGAAAATTCAGCTTTGTCATCACAGGGATAAATTACATTTTAAACTATATATAAAATAGAAAACAGGTGTAACAGTTCTTAGATCGGGAAGAAGGAGGCGGGAACCGGTGAACGTTTAAACAAAACTTTAATAATAAAATAAACACAAAATAGCGTGACAGCCCCTCACGGATGACTGCCGCCACAAACAGAACCAAAACACAAAATAAAGTCCAAGCCTGGTCCTCTCTCCTCCTGCACTGTCGTCACTCATCCTTTTATCCTTCCGGAGCTCCTCCGTGGGACTCGAGACTGGTGAGTGGCTCAGGTGTCGTGCATTATCACTTACTCCACCGGCCTCGCTCCGTTCCCATGGCTCTCGGCCCCGCCCCACTCGTCACAACAGGTTTTTTAAATTGTTATAATATTTCACAATATTACTGTTTTTGCTGTATTTTGATTATATAAATGTGACCTTGGTGGGCATAAGACTTTCAGAAACATTTAAAAAATGACAATGAAAAATGGCAATGAAATTAGGTTTAGCAAAACCAAGCAGCAAGGAAATGTATTCCAAATTAGTTTAATATGTCATTTCTACCATTGTCATTATAAAAGTCAGTACATCATTTGAGATGTAGTCAAAAGCCTACATTGTTAGCATTTTACCATGTCTCTTTCTATGATCCAAACTTTGGTCAGTCATGTATTTCATTGAGGGCACTGCATTTCAAATGATCTATTCTGTTGAATAACCACATGTTTGTCTTTGACCTCCAATGTTGTTCTTTGCATCCACGGCTTAGCACAGATGGCTTTAATTGTGATTTTGCAGGCATGATGAGTTCTGCCCTTAGAAAGACAATAAACACTTTGGCACACAATACTATGTGTTTGTGGGTAGCAGAGCATATGGAGAGACTTGTAGGAGTGGAGAGGGTACCAGGTGCTGGGCTTCTGTGATGGAGTCTTTTGTTAAACAGTGGACAACCAATGGAGTCAAAGGCGTACCTTGATGAGCAGTTTTATCACAAGCTTACCTTGTCCTTGAGACAAAGAGAGAGGGAGAGAAAGTGAAGGGTGAAGAAGTGAAAGAAAGCAATTATTTCTGAGAGAGGGCACCTTCGGAGCCTGGTGAACATATGTGAGATCTCACATATGGAGAGAGGTCTGATTGGCCATGAGCTGATGAGAAAACCTGCACAGGTGTGTTTCTACCAATCTCACAACCCTCAGGGGGTCAGAGACGAACTCCAGCCGGTCATGAGAGACACTTTACCATCTTTCTGCATGTTGCACAAGTGTGCACAGTGTGTACTGTTTAAGCTATGTCTACGTTTTAATGTCAATGATTGGATACATTACTGTATGTGGGATGTATACTGGGCTACACATTACTGTATGTGGGATATTGATTGCAAGACATTGGACAGGATTTACATTTATGCATTTAATTTTGGTCTGTTAGCAAATTACAGTACAATGTCATTGCGAAACAGAAAAGTGTATACAAAATGGAATGTCAAATCAGCCACTTTCCCCTTCATTAGTGAAAATCCAGATTCATCTGAGAGCAATTTATCAATTCAGGACACATTTGCAAAAATATCTAATAGAAAATTAATTATGCAATAAACTAATAAACTAATACTTAGATTTTTTGGGGAGTAAAGGTCCTTGCACACTGAGTCCGCAATTTTCGTATACGTTTTTAACGTCATCTTAAAAATTACGGATGTGAAAAATGCAGAAAATTTAACCCGATCCAAATGTTTTTGTGACGGACGAAAGTTTCGGAGGCAATGTGTAAATGTGATTGACACAACGTGAGGTTGTTTTTATTTTTTAACGTGTGAAAATTTCGGATGAGAATTTCAGACTCAGTGTGCAAGGACCTTAAAGTATTAGTTCACACAAAAATGAAAATTAGCCTCTTTTTCACTCACCCTCAAGGCATCCTAGGTGTATATGACTTTCTTCTTTCAGACGAATCCAATCGGAATTATATTAAAAATTGTCCTGGCTATTCCAAGTGTTATCATTGCAGTGGATGGGTGTTTCTGTTCAACAGTTCAAAAGACTTCAAACAAAGTGCGCGCATCCATAATAAAACGTGCCTCACACGGCTCCGGGGCATGAATAAAGGCCTCCTGTAGCGAATCCATGCGTTTTTTTAAAGAAAAAATCCATATTTTCAACGTAATAAACACTTTTCTCTCACTTCCGCTATCTGTCGTACACAGAAGCTGTTCCGGCGGATTACGTAGGATGTATGCGTCGCACATGTGCCTCTGAGATAAGCTAGTCTCGCGAGTTTGTTTACAGGAGCAAAGGAAGCAAAGTTTTCTTACTTTAGCAAAGGAAAACCAGTCTCCTCTTGACTTATATCGAAATCCTCCGAAGTTTTTCTTTACAAATCCTCCGTTTGTACTTCTAATTCGTGACCGGCATTTGTTTTGTTCTCTCTCCGCGTTCGTCACTAATCACACTACGTCATCCGCCGGAATGGCTTCCGCTTATGATAGTTAGATGAAGTGAGAGAGAAGTGTTTATTACGTTTAAAATATGGATATTTTTCTTACAAAAACGCATGGATTCGCTACAGGAGGCCTTTATTCACCCCCCGGAGCCGTGTGAGGCACGTTTTATTATGGATGCGCGCACTTTATTTTACTTTTTTGGACTCTTCAACAGAAACACCCACCTACTGCAATGATAACGCTTGGAATAGCCAGGACAATTTTTTATATAACTCCGATTGGATTCATCTGAAAGAAGAGAGAAGTGTTTATTACGTTTAAAATATGGATATTTTTCTTACAAAAACGCATGGATTCGCTACAGGAGGCCTTTATTCACCCCCCGGAGCCGTGTGAGGCACGTTTTATTATGGATGCGCGCACTTTATTTTACTTTTTTGGACTCTTCAACAGAAACACCCACCTACTGCAATGATAACGCTTGGAATAGCCAGGACAATTTTTTATATAACTCCGATTGGATTCGTCTGAAAGACGAAAGTCATATACACCTAGGATGCCTCGAGGGTGAGTAAAACACAGGCTAATTTTCATTTTTGGGTGAACTAACCCTTTAAGACTTTTCAATTGAAAACCAGTATAATATGTTTGATGAACATCACAAGCAATTGATAATGCAGAATTTGTACATAATCGGTTGCATGAATGTACTAAGCATTGGAAATGTGTTCAAAAGAATGAGAAATTGCTTTTATGCTGTATACAAGTGACTAGATAGTGTGGAGATTGAACAAATAAGTACTTCAGATGTGATCTGGAAAATACCAAAGCACCTGAAAAAACTAAACTGGAATAAGAGAAATTATTTTAACATCGAAATTAAACATTAAATTCAAAAAAAGAGAGTAAAGAATGTCCTTTTGTAAGAGCAAAATTAAAATTAAAGCACTTAAGTGCTCTGGCATCCAACAAGGTTACTGGAAACATTTTTTGCCGTTTTCAGTCTCCTTTTGTGTCAGTGCTTGTAGGTGCATGTTATTTCATTATATCTGAATGTGTGTGCTATTCGAGGTCATGATGGAAAGTATGAATTTAACAACACTTTGCTTTCACGGTGGCTCGACAAGCCACCTTGTCTCTGGGAGGCGTGTGGCTTTGTCTAATCTAATTTTGCTTTGCAGCTGCCTCGCTCTCTGACATCAGCCCTTTGTGCTTCAAAGGCAAACCCACAGAAACTGTGTGACAGGGAAATATGGAAGAAGTTATTTTGCTACAAAGAATCTGTGGCCCCAAGCAAATTCATAATTTTCACACTGATACGCTGGAGCCGGTGTCTTTGCACTTACTGCCTTTTATAGCTTTTTGAAATGTTCCAGCGCTAAGGCACGCTGAGTCAGAGGAGACATTCGTTCTCATTTGTCACATTAAATGACCAAACTAATCATGCTGGGGAACATCATGGAACATTTGTAACCCTACAGTGGCAATAAAAGTCCATTAAACAGAGAGAGTCTCATATTGTTAAAGGGCTCTGGTCAGATCCGTTGTTGGGTTGGTTGCAAACAAGGTGAACTTATATATATATATAATTGTTTTTTAAAGTGAGTAGACATAATGATTGAATGAATGAATGAATGAATGAATGAATGAATGATGCATTTATTGCATCATTCATTGATTAACAGAACCATTTCATAACCTCTGTTTTGAAACAATGCAAATGGATAACAGGTTTGAAAACACCTTCAAAAGCATTTGTCTCTCATAGACAACACTTTCCATGGCTGTTATACATTTCTGAAGACATGCACAACATCACACAGTCAGTACAAGCATGCAGAATGCAACGGAACAGGAAGTGCTTCCTGTTCTGTGAATCAGTAGATGTTCAGTGCTCAACTGCATTCGAGAGATGTGCATCTGTTTTTAAAAAAAAGATCTGTGTGACGTGTGGAGGAGTCCTGAATGTATTCTTGTACATCAGGAATTCATCTGAATGCCTGCAGACCTTTCACTTCTATGGGCGTCACTTTGTATTAAAAAGCAGAGACACATCATGGCTCATAATTATTAATTTGGCTATGCACAAAAAGTTTAATATGAACTTCTGCTGTTTTAATAAATAATACTGACTAATGATACAAAACTTAGAAACTTTAGAATTGGTTATTATTCTTCTGTACTGAATTCAGTTCAGTTCTCTCCCATTAAAAACTGATGGTAGGTATTTATTAGCATCTTGGCATTATTAAAAGTCATAAAGGACAACATGGCTTTTATATTTCATCTTTTATGAGTGCAGAAAGGGTTTAATGACCAGAGATAATAAAAGCAGTGACAAATACTCATACAAGAAAAAAAATTCTAAAAAAGTGTCCTCCAAAAATCTTTCACATGAACATTAAACAATGTAACAGCAATGAGTTTAAATATTAATTTAAATATGAAAAAAGTATATGTAAATTAATTACTTTTTTTAATTAACTTCCCACTCTGAACTTTGGAACCTTCGAAGAACTTATTTGTAATCTTCAAGTTTTTAATGTTGATAACAATACTGACAAAATATCACGGGGCAAGCTTTTCTGTTTTATTAATTACTGATTAGTAATTTGGACCTTACTTTAACATTAAACCAAAAGATAAACCCCAAAAATAAACAATTAAATAACTAAATGTCATATAAGTGTACCAGATGAAGGGGACAAGGCTTTTAGACACTTGTTTATTAAATAACTTTTTTGCAAAACAATATAGACTTCATATTATTTAATGGACTGTCTATATCTAATACATTTTATTTCTGTATTTTCTATATGATTATCAACTACAATTTTGAACTAATTTTAAATTAAATAAGCGGTTTTGGTAGAAAACCATGGTCTGAATCTGCAGTTTTAACTTCCATTAGGGAAAATATATGCAAATGTGAACTAAAAATTACAAAATGGCATGCTGTGATAGGCTATGCAGTGGAAAATGTGTTGTTTGATGACAAAAAAATCTCGACAACAGCAGTGAAACACGCAAGGCTCACATTACAGCCTTGCATATGCTCAAAAAATTTGAAATATTTCCTCATTTAATCCAATAAATGCAAACCATCTGCATTACAAAGAGGCATATTGATTACGAAACAGAAAACACAAGTGACACCAAACATATCGCATGACAATCCTTTTCCATTTAATATGCTGTTTGCCTGGATTTTCCATGATGATCATCACTGGTTTGGGTCGGACTCTAAGATCACTGGTCAATAAGGAGAATAATTAAATTCAGTTTAACATGAAGTTGGGTTACTGTGTCCTTGCTCATTATAGGAACTTGAACCACTTTCTTGCTTCACTGCTTTCACCCCCTAAAGGCAAACAACTAAGGTTAAAGCCAGGGACACTCAGACAATGTTCTGAGCAAGGCCAAGTCAGACGTGATGAATTACACCAACAACGGCAATTGTCAATCTCAGGTCCTTCTTAAAAAAACATTTAATTAAACGAGCTCCTAAACTCTCATGCACAGATGATCACTGGGTTTTGTTGAATTAAAAGAGTTACCTGTAGAATAGACATCCCTGAACTACACCTACAGTAATATCTTTGTCAGGTGGTGTTATGGAAGACCTATACTGAAAGGGGAAGAAAAAAAGGGAATATAATCTTCACTTTACAGCAGTCCAGATGAGCTCAAGTAACTGGACATCAGTCACCTATAATGGAAACTAAATTAACCACTATATTCTGTCTGGAGATTGAAGATGAATGTAGTTTGCACAATCAATATTAGTCATCATCTTTCAGGATACAGGCCGTATTCACAAATCAGGTTACTGTGGACAATGACTTCCTATACGTCATGTGAATAGAGTAAGTGCTTTTCATATGGCCATCTATTCACTCTCCAAACCGCTTGTCCTATGTATGTTGTAGCATTATGTAAAATGTATATAAATATAATTGCTTCATCTCTATCAAAAATGATTCAAGATACTCACACCACTACATTGTCATGGATAATTTGGCAATACACACACTATGTGTATTATTTAATTTATTATTATTATTTTAGATTTAAAGCTGAAGTATGTCACTTTTTCGGTTTAAAAAAAAAAAAACTTTCTCCTATCCCAACTTAATATGCAAAGTCTACTATATATAAAAATGTATTGGTTAATTTTCTTGTAAACTATAATTGTTGTCTTTGTGACACTGATTCCTGTACTGAGCAACCTGTCAGTTTAACATATAACAAAACCGAGTTGACCAATGGTGTGAGTCGGGGGCATGGCTATGTTCTTTTTTTGTTCTTTTAGTTAACTAAACCTAAAACCATAATAAAAAAAATTGTCACTTGAATTAAAATAAACATTAATTGAAATAAGATAATGGAAAAATGTAAACTTATTTTATTTCAGCTAGTTGCCAAAGTGATACCCAACTTATACTTA
>NW_015643932.1:746215-749756 GCF_001515625.1 Sinocyclocheilus rhinocerous
GTGTGGTAACAAAGGTGCACACAAAATGTTGGATACAGCTAAATATAATATTGATCGTTAAAATTTATTAATTTTTTAATTTTTGTTAATTCAACAGTAATGATGATACTGTTAAGGTTGAGAAGGACAAGACCATTTTAAGAGGGAGTAAAATACAAATATTTGATATTTAAATCTACTTTTTATGTTAAAGAAGTTCAATGCTTTATGCTTTATAACTCATGGCAAACAAAAGATAGTTTCTATCTGCCCATTCACACGTTTAAGGCAGCTTGGAGACTCAAATCTTCTTTAATTTGGGTTCAAGGCTCAGTGTTTTTGGTTCTGCTGGTCTTATTTTACTCTGATGTCCTGGGAACATTCATTCGTTTCAGTGTGCAAACAGTTGACACAGCCTTTCTCTTCTCAGCACTCATTCTTTATTCACTACAGTAATTCCCATTTGTGTTATTTTTATAGTTTTACAATATTTTTTATAGTAACTGGAACAAACCTCATCAAGTAAAGTTCAATGACTGCCACTGTACTTTGCACAGTAAAAACACAAAAACCACATATTAAAGGGATAGTTCACCCAAAAAATTTAAATGTGATGTTTATCTGCTTACCCCCAGGGCATCCAAGATGTAGGTGACTTTGTTTCTTCAGTAGAACACAAACGAAGATTTTTAACTCAAACCGTTGCAGTCTGTCAGTCGAGCCGCAGGCTTTGATTTGGTTTTGTTTGTGTATGTTTTTTTTTTACTCTCAAAGCCGTGATTCCCATCCACTGACATTATAGGATTGACAGACTGCAACGGTTTGAGTTAAAAATCTCCATTTGTGTTATACTGAAGAAACAGTCACCTACATCTTGGATGCCCTGGGGGTAAGCAGATAAACATCAAATTTTCATTTTTGGGTGAACTATCCCTTTAAAGATTAAATGACAGTTTTCATAATTTTGAAGTAATCATTAAATGTTTTAATTGTATTTTGAAACTAATATATAAAGATTTTTAATGTATTTAAAAGAAGCCTTTATGCTTTCCAAGGCTGTATTTATTTGATCAAAAATGCAGTGAAAGTAGTAATATTGTGAAATATTATTACAATTTAACTGTATTCTATGTTAATACATTTTAAAATCTAATTTGTTATTGTGATGGCAAAGTTGAATTTTCAACAGCCCTTACCCCAGTCTTCAGTGTCACATGATCTTGTACAAACAGATATTTATGATATAAATATAAAGGACTCATACAGATTTTTACATCAGTTTCACACTTGTATGAGCTTTTTAAGGAATTGTGCACTGGTAAATTAGAATACATTAAATAGAATAACATGACTACTTCTGAATATCCTTCAATGTGCTTTGGCATCTACCAGTAGGTGCTAACTGCTAAACATATCCAGCCAACAATTAAAACAATGAGCAATGGCAACAAGGGGTCAGGAAACCATAGGATCAGAAGTTATAAGTAGACTCTCAATGGACGAATCCTCTTTGCCACACTGGTGTAATCTTGAAGAAGGTGCACAGACCGGTAATAATAGTGGTTCTGGCTGCAGGATGTGATTTACTGTGAGAGAGGACAGCAGCCCGTGAGGGAACAGGCCAGCGGTAAGCCACTAACTACCTGTCCGCAGAGACAAATGAGGGCCAAATTCTCTCAGACTTTCCTCCGCTCTTATTTTCTCGTTGTGCTCATTGCCTCCCTCATTGTATCTATTCCTCTTTCTTTCTGTAGCTCTCACTTTATAGCTTCTCTCTCCCTGTCCTTCTCTGCGCACGTGACTGAAGTGTCTCTTTTAATGTAAAACTGCACAGTTCTAACATTCTTCTTTTTGTATTGCTTGTTAAGTAAATGATGCCGGTACTCTAGGGAAAACTATATAAATGGTGGTTCCCTGGCATGTGGGTTTAATGCAGAAGTCTGGACCCCTTGAAGGCATGGATTTCCTGTAGCAGGCATGAAACTGTGTGAGCTCTGGATGAGCAGTGGTCTGTAGCAGCGGTGAGAAGCAGGAGGTTCGTCGCTAAATTGAATCAGATGTTGTCAGGCTAACGGTTCAGTGAGAGCCACTCAGACACTTTGGAGGTAATTGGAGGACTTTTCTCTTCAACCTCACTCGTCCTTACGGTGATTTATCTTAAGATATGACCTTAGTGCTGATATTATTCACATTTTACATGGATATCACACATTCAACCCACTTCTGGGAGTCCTGTTTTTGAGGTCTCATGTAGCCTTTTGAAGTCCACATTGAAGCTTATTCTTTTCAAGAACCAAACGTTGATTTATGTGATGTTTGAGGTAAATTGGATGTAATTTTTCCAGTGAATTAGAATCTATAGGGTTGCTTAAGTCAGGGTTACAGTTATAGTTAACTAAGAGTAATAAATAAATTAATTACTTGAAATAAATATAATGAATAAAACATATATAAAATAAACAAAACGTGTAAAAAAAATCACCTTCAACATTTAAAAAAATGAAATAATACTAAAATAACTAAAACTAATAAATAAACATTACTAAAAAAACTATATAGACCTATTTAAAAAAAACAAACACAAAATATAAAAATCTAATTTAAAATATTAAAATATATTTTAAATTACTATAATAATAATTAAAAAAATATAATAATATAATACTAAAATAATACTGGCTCAATTTTTTTTGTAGTCTGAACAGATTTAAAATATGATGTTAATGGATCTCAGTCTGAACACTCTAATTTCAGATTTTATGTGTTTTTTCATCATAAGCTTTAAAACATTGCAAATGCCTCTTTCTTATGATCTTCTCACATTTGGATTTGTTTACTGCCCTCATGAAAAACATAATCAAAGGCAGTCTTGCACAAGTGTATGCTTGTGCATTTCTTGGTTATTACACATTGATTTGGCTGTGGTGCTTGCAGAGTTCAAAGCCGTAGGTGTTTGTGGGTCTCTCGGTATAAAGGTCAGTTGGTCAGGGGACGCACCTGAACCTTGGGACATTAGCTGTGTAAGTGGCCGCACATGGCATGACAGCATAGCACACAGCCATCTCCCTATGAGCCGGGACAGCCTTAGTGTGTTAATCCAATCAGATCAGCGGGGGATTAGAGACCGTTGTCTCCAAAGAAGACCATGAAGTTATGCTAATCTCTTTAGCGATGAGTGCTGGGGCCAGAGCGTCTCTCTCTCATGAGATGCAGACAGACAGTTGCTTCCTGTGTTGAGAGGGTTATTTCATACAAAAAAGAACACCCATTATGATGTAGTGTGTTTAATCACACTACATCACACTACATCATAACTAGGGTTGGGTATCGTACGGAATTTTCTGATTCCGGTTCCAGTTTTGCCTAACGATTCCCGATTCCGGTTCCATTTAGATTAACTATTATTATTTTTTCTTCACTATTTTACCTTCATTGAATGTAGTGTTGCTGTAAGGTAGTAAGCCGTGCTGAATGTTTTTGCACGCAAGCAATGTGTGCGCGATGTACACGCTACTGTCTGTAGCCTATGTGTGTGCGTTACAGTGCAGCAGCGCATTAGATT
>NW_015643932.1:752056-764938 GCF_001515625.1 Sinocyclocheilus rhinocerous
AAGGTAGTAAGTAATGTTGAGTAATGCTAGTCCATCAATCACATGTGCTTCAAAGTTTGTTTTTTACAATCAATAACATTTTGCTTTTCAAGCAGGAATAAGCTGGTTGGCCAAATAGTCCCTTGAGGGCCAAGCACTTGTTAATTTCCCTAAATTAATGAAATATTAACTGTTATACTTATAACCATGTATACACACACTCCATAAAGCCCCTATTTTACAAATAACAATGCAGTCAGGAGATGGAGTGATGCAATGAGTGGTTTACACATTTTTAAACATTTAAAATACATGAAAATAAATATTTTCCATCACTTTGTTTATCACTCTTGAAATGACCTGTACACTAAATAATCTAACCCTCATACTTGCATAACAATAGCAGTCTATTTATTTAGTGGTCCAAGTTGAAGTCAGTATGTATATTAATGCTCAAAAGATTGGGATCAGTAAGACTTGTAATGTTTTTTTAAAGTCTCTTATGCTCAACAAGGCTGCATTTATTTGATCAAAAATACAGAAAAAAACAGTAATCTTGCAAAATGTTATTACAATATAAAATAATGGTTATTTCTCACAGATTTCTGCTCGTTCTAAATCGGATACAGATAAAGTAGCACAGTAAAGATTACATTAATATGAATGCATTAGTGAGAGCGATTGCGTGTGTGAATTAATTCTACCTGGCAGCGTCTCTCTACTAGTAGTGAAGCTGTGGGATTTAGTTATTAAGAAATATATGCTTGAACTTTTCAGTTTCTAAGCTATTTTATTGAGAAATCACAGAACAGTGTTGACGATACATTTCCGTGCTGAATGTTTTTGCACGCAAGCAATGTGTGCGCGATGTACACGCTACTGTCTGTAGCCTATGTGTGTGCGTTACAGTGCAGCAGCGCATTAGATTAGAACGGCGATTAACTTACCTGTACAATAAGCTGTTTAAAACGTGCATTCTCACGTTCAATTTCGAGCATCCATTTATATAATTACACATGTCTTGTGGAATGCTTTCAGAGTACGCATTTATTTGTCATTTTAACTGTTTGGAAATGGAGCATAAATGTCGAAGTTCTTCAAAGATTTTTTTAGCATGTTGCGCCCTCTATAGGACCAGCGACTAGTCGACGTCAAGCTTAAAGCGTCATGGCAGAGCATTGAAGTCGATTAGTCGGTGAAACCCCTAATAAATAAATATATATATATATATATATATATTTTTTAGAAGTGTTTCAATTGACGTGGACGAATGATTCCAATGAGTTAGTACTTTTTAGTGAATCATAAACATGCAGCACAACCAGTGCGGTCTGATTCCTAAAATAATAATTCTGAGTCAGTTCATTTAATGAATCAAAAATATACAGTGCGGTCAGTTTAATCTGATTCCTGAAGGAATGAATGTTATGAACCAGTTTTTTTTCTCCTAATCAAAAACATACAGCACAACCAGTGTAATCCCTTTCTTGAAAGAATTAATCTTATGAGCTGGTTCATTTTAGTCAATTAGAAAAATTCAGCCCAACCAGTGTAATCAGATTCCTAAACGAAACATCTTATAAACTGGTTCTTTTTTGTGAATCAAAAACATGCAGCGCAACCAGTATAATCCAATTTCTGAATGAATAAATCTTACAAGTGGGTCCATTTTAGTCAAGTAGAAACATACAGAGCAACTGGTGTATTCTGATTTTTGAATTAATAAATATTATGAGCTGGTTCATTATAGTCAATCAAAAACATACAGCACAACCAGTGCAGTCTGATTCCTGAAATAATTCTAATGAGTCAGTTCTTTTTAGTGAATCAGAAGTATCCAGCACGATCAGTGTAGACTGACTTCCAAATGACTAAATATTATGAGTTGGTTCATTTTAGTGAATTCCTGAATAAATTAATGTTATGAACCATTTCTTTTTTTTCCAAATCAAAAACGTGCAGAGCAACCAGTGTAATCCCTTTCCTGAAAGAATGAATCTTTTTAGTGAATCAAAAACATGCAGTCCAACCGGTGTAATCCGATTCCTAAACGAAAATGTCTCATAAACCGGTTCTTTTTAGTGAATCAAAGAAATGCAGCGCAACCAGTGTAATCCCTTTCCTGAAAGAATGAATCTTTTTAGTGAATCAAAAACATGCAGTCCAACCGGTGTAATCCGATTCGTGAACGAAAATGTCTCATAAACTGGTTCTTTTTAATGAATCAAAGACATGCAGCCGATTCCAGAATGAATTAATCTTATTCTGATTCCTGAATGAATAAATATTATGAGCTGGTTCGTTATAGTCAATCAAAAACATACAGCACAACCTGTATAGTCTGATTCCCAAACAAATGATTCTGCTGAGTCGGTTTTTCATACACATACAGTATGCAACTGTGAGACTTAAATCAATGTAGTCACTGACTGATGTAGTAAAGATGCATATAATGATCACATATGTTTATTTCTAACACACACTGAAAGATTTGTTAATGAAACCATTAAAGCACTTAAATCAAATTGGAACCTTTGGTACAATTTCCTATGGACCACAGTGTCACGAAAAGGGCAAACTTGAAAGTCATTTCTTAAATTTGAAACTCCTTGTCCATATACCAAACCGCGCAACACTTTTATTTCTTGTTCAGCATGAAAGTTGAAATTGATGCTTACAAATGCGTCATGGCAAAAAGTCCTGCTCAAATACGTCCTGCGGCGCCTCAGTGACTAGATGACTGATCTTCACATCATTTGCCAGGACTCAGTGCTGTATGAAATTGAATTCAGGGAAAGCGAAGACCGCAAGATGGGGATTTAGAAGCTGATTATTGAATTCTACTGGGGAGAAAAATGTTATCAGTTACTTCCTTCGGGAAAAGCAGGCTTAAACCGAAGCAAACGCACACTGACTTCGCCACACAGGAAGTACACGAAAGCTCGACGGTCGATCTGTCAAATAAAAGTGATTAGAAGAGTCTCTCACAATCGTTGTTCCTGTCGTCCTCATCTAGCATCAAGGACGTGAGGGGGATGAGGAATTCTTGTGTTGGCAATCATTACAATCGTTCTTTTTCGGTTTTAATTCAATCGTTTTGCCATGAACTTTGATTTTCCGAGGCCTCGTTTGTCTTGGTGTGTGAGATGTCTGCTGTGAATGACATCTCACTTAGCATGTCTTCAGATCTATACCGGTGCGCACAGGAAATGGGTCTTCCTGCTGTCCTGCACTAGATTGATGCTCTACAAGGGCAAATTACAAGGTAATGAGTGGTTAGCAGGAGACACTCTTTAATTACGGCTTGATGGTCTCGAGTGAGTCTGAAGGACAGCTATGGATTATTGTGTGCCTGTTTGTGCGTGTCTGGATGTTTCAAGTAGCGGCTGACCGTCTCGCACTTTCTCCTGTATTTTTAGTCGATTCCAAATCTGGAGGCCCATCTCAAGGCGGACTAATAATAGCCCAGGGGCCTATTATGACAATGACGTGCAATCTGTCTCTTTCTACTGAACGGCCGGCAGGACGCAAGCAGACTGCGGAGATTCGGCGTGGTCTTATTAAAACATGTGAAAACGGGCGATGAAGGAGAGCAGTTTGTGCGGGAACAATGACAGAATCACAGCTGTGACCAAATGGTGGTTCCCAGTGGGATTTCATTATCGAATTGTCGAGCACATGTCAACATATTTGCACATGCACACTTAGTGGTGTGTGTAGGATTTTTTGCTTGGCTTTTTTTGGCTACTTTTGGACGTCATTGGTGACATTGGGCAGCACAGGCTGTGTTACAAACAACTGTGCCCACACAGAATCTGCACACTCTTTTTTTTTTCATTTTCCAGACTGGTTGTGGAGAATCTTCTGAATTTATTTAAATTTGATCATTTTAAACTGATATTTTTTTCTTCAGTGTGAAGAACTGGTTTGTGGAAAGGACATGTACCACAATCTAACATGCATCGCTTATATGAGCAACATGATTCAGTTTCACATTGTATTGCTATATGATTCTGATTCATTTGGTTATATATGAGTTATAATGATTGTTTTGTTTACATATGAAATAAATACTCTTATACCTATAGCTGTAATTTATACAGGAAACTATCCAACATTTGAATAAATTTTTAAAATGTAAAAAAATATTAATAAAATCCTTTTTAAATTAACAACAGAGCCCAAACTGTGCAATTACATTTTTTATTTAACAGATAAAAAATGTCAGGCTGATTAAATGACAGTGTTATCTTGACTAAAGTAAAAATATTACAACTAAACATATTTGTTAATTAAAAAAAAATGATGCTGAAATTAAATATAATGTTACATGGAAAAAAATCTAAATTTAAAAAGCTATATAAGCATAAATTAGAAAAGTTGTCTTGGCATCTAACTGAAACAAAATATTTGAAGTACTAAAATTACTTAAAAATAAATTTAATCTAAATATTAGGGGTGTAACGGTTCACAAAATTCACAGTTCGGTTCGATACGACACTGTGGTTTCACGGTTCAGTTCGGTACGGGGGTAATTGGTTACGTCGCAATGTTGGAAATATTTCTGTTTTAAACCATGAAGGCGAGCCAATGGATATCACACACAAGCAACGTGCAAACTTTGCGCAAGAGTTATGCCGGTGAACATCTTAATCTCAGTCAATTCACTATAGTGAAAGTGAAAGTAAAAATGGAATGACGTAGCTTTCGCCATCTGACGCCGTATATTCTTTCAGAGACGACGAGACGAATCTACTTTAACATATGCTGATAACGGTATATAGCTAACTGTTTTTATTTATTCCCTTAATATTTCTAATATTACATAGTGAAAAAAAATGAGAAGAAATATTCGGTGTTAAACAGGTTGAAAGTCAGTGCTTGAAATAAAAGCTTTTTATTTAATTGATTTTTATTGATGACTGAAGTGTTACTATTTTAATCATAGGCCTATAATTCATTGTATAGACCTGTTTTAAAATACCTTTTTTAAAACATTTTATTTGAGGAGTAAATTTATAGCCTAATCTTTTGTTATCCTCGCAGCACGTCAGTTATAGCGGGAGAGAGTTATGGCGTCTGCAGGGTCAGATCAGACAGTTAGGCAAATTAATACTAAAGAAAAACTTATGTAATATGAGATTACTTCGGCTTCGAAATGACAGACACCAAACAAAAAAGGTAACGTTAATTTGCAAGAGCTGTGTCACAGCACATATCAAGAGCTCCCTTATCGGTTCTGCTTTCAGTACTGGAGAATAAAAGATACATTCTTAGATGTTTTTATTAATACATGAACGTTATCTTGCACATTTTATCTCCCCAACAGATTCTAATTTGAAAGAAGTTTATAATGCATGTTAGCTAATTCAGAAGACCGCACACACAGCCTGTGTCTCTGAATGCTTCTCATACTCGCTCCTCTCTGCCGCATCTCATGGAGGAGACGTTTAAACTTGCCGCACACACGCAGCCTGTCTCGTAATGCTCGGTTATACTCGCGCGCGGCTCCGGACCGCAAGTCTCCACGAGCGCATCTGACAATATGAACACGAGGCTTGACACGCGTGCAACCTGTGTCAACTCGCGCCTGGTTCCACGTTTAAAACAAGTGTAAATTCAGTCTAACTGCTTTGCTAATTTCACTTGGATGAAATGAAACATTCAGCACATTTTCCACTTGTTCTTAAAATCCCAAATTATTAAAAATGAATAAATCAGCCTATGTAACCTATGTAATACTTTAATAATTGACTAAAGTAATACAATTCTTTATTTGCACAAAATAAACTAATATTTCCTGTGAAATTCAGTAATTAAGTAAATTCTGTAAAAGTAGTAATACCATTATAATTTTCCCTGCTGAAAAAAAACAATAGAACCCCTCCCAAAACGCAATAGAAAATGTAATGGATTTAAGGGTTATAATGGGAATTATATTGGCTTTAATGTAAACTATAATGGGTGTCTACTGGTATTTGTTGGATTCTACTGGTGGGATGTAATCTGGCAAATGGGAAACAATAGAACAACAGTAATTCCTATTGGAATAATGCCCAAAACACACTACAAAAAGAAATTTTGTAGTTGTTTTAACGGAAACCATAAGAATTTCTGTGATGGTTTCTATTGCTATTTTTTTTTCAGCAGGGTAACGATACCCATACTGTGCTGCACACTATCGACAATATTAAGCTGAAGCTTGACTTTTACTGGAAATGTTCCACCTTTTTGCAACCCTAGTGAGGAAGAGGATGGATAATAAGCAGGGGTTGAGAAAAATGAGGACAAGAACAAGGTTGTCACAGAGTTTGCATAGAGTTGTTTTAGAGCAGCATGGTTGACTCTGATTCATTGGATTCACTCTTCTGCAGACGTTCACCTCCCACTTCCTCTGATACGCTTAGCCAGTCAACATGCGTACAGTAATTCCAGGCTCCCTCCGGCTGTTTCTGGCTTTACCGCAAGTCCTGGACACAGATACCGCAACACTGCACCAGATTGATTCCTTTTGCATGCCATAAATTTTCCCGCACCTCTGCTAATGCCCTGAGAACAGAGCCGGGATAGACGGCTCTTCATTACCCCAACAGCGGGCATCCAAACCAACCCATGACACAGTCGATTCTCAGCACAAACCACATCTGTTATCCTAGTGTAAGATGTTAAATAAAGAAAAGGAAAGGCTGAGCATGTGGCAACCGATCATTTGGCTCGATTCTAAAGGATTAGTTTTTTTTCCCCCTTGTTGTTGCTGAGCAGATGTCTTCAGCCAGCGAGAATTGGGTTCCGTGAAATTTGGGCTGGCATTGTGTTATTAGACATCTGGATGCTGTTGCCTGATATTTGGCTGTGCAGCAGTTGAGGGATTTAAAACCAACAAATTTTTCGATTTTTGAGCCTCTTGCACCCGCAGTTGAAAGTGCAGAAACAGCTAAACGCTAGAAGGAACATCTGAGAAATCGAGGGAGATGGAGCATATGCTGGGAAAACAAAAGCTTAAACTCATATTTTGAAGGTTCCCACCTCCCTGATCTTGAAACATAAACCTAGCGGGATTGGGAGGGAAGGAAAGCTGACACACACATCACTAGAGATATTATTACCCATTTATGGTACTATTTATACCTCCGCTGGGCCTGCAGAGCACCGAGGGGAAGTGAGGTCATATATGTTGAGATTGCTGGAGGCTGGTTTACATTCTCCTGAACATGTTTTATTTATTAATACTATGATGGAGGTCAGTAACAGGCGCTTTTCTGCACATATCCAGTGTGGTGGAGGAGGCGTTGAGAGCACCGGTTTGCCTGCAGCGAGTTGGGGGATGTAGGTGGGTTTCGGTTTATGCGCTTACCTGAACATGGATCAGAAAGGCAACAGGCCGTACAGGCTTTCAGTGGTTTGGACCCAGGGTTAGGTTTGAGCTGCGTGAGCGTGCCCAGGGGTTGTTATTGGTGTTGAAATTGAAGAGAAACGGGAGAGAGAGAGGAGTGATAAATAGATAAATCCAGCCACATTGATGAAAAGATTTACATTGACATCCAAAACTGTCTGTGAAGTGTAATTGTGGGAAAAGATGAATGGTCTTCTGCCTCCTTTTAAAATCAAAAAAGGGATTGGGTGCAATACTATCTGTCTATCTCTCTGTCTGTCTGTCTATGGCAGAAACGTCAACAGGAAAACATCTTATCTGCTATATGTGGTCATGCTCTATTGATTTTATATAAAGTTTCAAATATAAACTTTGCAGGGATTTCAAAAACAATTTCAGTTATTTATTCTGAGAGTCATTCTGTGGAGTTTTGCCTCCAGTATTGCAAACACAAATGCATTTAAAATAATGTTTTAAAGGCTAGTAAATTACAAACCCGTGGACTGTACGTCATACCCGAGGGATGATGGAATACCGTGTCTACTTCTTCATCTTCTCCTCGGTTCTGCATTATTCAGCCATTTTCAATTAGGTAACAAAGTTTTTTTTATATAACTAAACATAGCACAGGGCCATTGGTCTCCAAAGCAGCTAAAGGATTCAGTTTTTCTTTATAATATGTTCTTTTTCAGAATCTCCAACTGACCACAGAGGAGATTATAAGCGAGATTTACCTTAGAATTAGGCCTGTCACGATAACAACTTTTTGTTGTGAGATAATAGCGATTATATTGGCCCCAGAAATAATTGCGATAAGCGATATTATTGTCATTTTAAAGACCATTTTATGCCACTGAATATATAATCATAATGTAACAGCATAATAATGCCAGAAGGCCTACACACTTCCAAATGACAACAAACTTTTCATTTTTAAGTATATTTAGATCATGGAAATTAAGTATTAAAATATTAGATACCTTAAAAACCTGAATAAATAGTAAATAAACATTTTCTAACAAAAAGTGCAAAGTAGAAAAAAAGAAAAATGCACAAAAAACTTGTATGGAGATTTTTCCATCTACAGATTTTTCCCTGACCTTCTTTTCTCTGTAAATTAAGGGTGCACACTATTGCTGAAAAACACAATCACTGCTTAGCAGTCAGCTATCCGTATGCACAAAGGCACAGATCCATAAACAAGACCATATCTGCAGATGAAACTTTTTTTTGTAGTAGTATTTTTTAAAATTTGAACTAGTACCTCATGACTACACGTTATGTACGAGAAGCTGCAAAAGACACAGGCGCAAATGGAATGTACAAAACATGGTGACATAAATTTTCAAGTAAATATAATGGGCGATATATTGCGTCAACAAAAATGATTGAGGTCATGTACATATATTGCGCGATAAGTCGATATATTGATTATTGCGACAGGCCTACTTAGAATGCAGATGTTAAAGGGATGAGGACCAAGAAATAAAAACATCTGTCATTATTTACTCACCTTCATGTCATTACAAACCTGTAACTGACTTTTCTGTAGAACACAAATTTCAGAAAAATATTTTGGGCACTATTTTCTGTGTAATGAGAGTAAATCTGAACTGTCAAGCTCCAAAATGACCAAAAAGCAGCAGAGAAGTAGTTCATATTTCTCATGCGCTTTATTCCAAAACAGTTTTGAGTGAGAAACAGACTGAAATATAAATTATTGGTTTATAATCGTTCCTTTCAGTAAGCTATTAATCCATGTGATTGGATCATTGAACTTAAAAACCGGATCAGTCCGATTTGGGAACTGGATCAGTCGTTATTAATTATCACAATGTAAAGGTTTTTAGTAAATTGTGACTTCTGTTTCAGTCTATTTCAAGCTGTATGGCTTCAAAAGACTTGTAGTATAGTGCTCAAGTTGTATGGACCATGTTTATATAACTTTTTATGGTGTTTTTTGCTTGTCAGGCCCCTTACCTTTGATACTGAAACATGTGGCCAGTAAAAAGAAGTCATACAGGTTTGCAACGACATGAAGATGAGTAAATGATAACATAAGGTTAATTTTTGAGTGAACTATCCCTTTAAGGAGCTTGAGAGAGAGTTGTTTGGTGGTGTGTGTGTTTGTTTAAACTTCTTGGTGTGGCCCTGACTGTGGGTTTTTAATATGTCTGGATTTTTATTGCCGTTGGGAAAGGATGGAGCTTTTGTGAACTACAGTCTAAATTGACAAGTAGATTGAATTTGTGGAATGGATGATGAAATGCTATTGAAATATTCATTTTTCCTTTGTGCTGCAGATGGGTCGGGGCGCCCACCCACATGTCCCGGTACTGCTTCACTTGAGGAAGAACTGTCACCGATTCGTCACCTCACAGCTGTTCCTCAGAGGAAGAGAGTTCCCATAAACTGACGCATTTCTCTTAATGATCAAACCGCTATTGAAGTTGTTCCTCAGAACGAAATGAAAAGAAACAGAGGGAACGAACATTCCCAATACAATAACATCCGGTCTTCTGTTATTAAATGTTCTGAGGTGTTGTCCTGAGCTGCTATAATGAGTTTAAGGAGGGAAAGGCATTATGGGAACTTGATAGATGTAGGCAGTGCAGGAATCTTGCAGTCAGTCTCAGGAGGCATGTGAACTAAGCCGGCCTGTTCGACGAGCATGATAATTGAATTGTTGGAAATGCAAATCCATTTCAATGGCATCTGCAGACAATGACCACTGCAAGCAAATGAAGATCCACCTGTGGAAGCAGTGAGCATGCGCAGGGCATTGTGGGTAATCATTGCTTTGCAAGCACACAAAGACCCTTTGAATCTCTGCAAGCTTTTTGTCTTTTCACTGTATTCAGTCTTTTCTCTCTGAACTCAAAGAAGTTGAGACTTATCAAGTCTGTCAGTTTTTGCTCTCGTTTCTTTCATTCTTTCATCCACTCTTTCGTTTTCAGTAGATTTATTCAGTGTAGATGCCATATTAAAGGTTTTTAGTTGGGATACATTGATATTGAAATTGAAAATTTGATGTAGTTTTTTCATGTTATGACTAATAACTCTTAAAGGGATAATGAAATGTTCTTTCTTATGTTGAACATAAAATAAGATATTTTGAAGAATGCTGGTAATCAAACAATTGATGGTCCCCATTGACTTCCATAGTATTTCTTTTCCTACTATGGAAGTCAATGGGGACCAACAACTTTTGGTTCTTCAAAATATATTTTTTTGTCTTCAGCAGAAGAAAGAAACTTATACAGGTTTGGAATGACATGAGGGTGAGTAAATTATGACAATTTTTATTTTTGGGTCAACTGTTCCTTTAAATGGCCAAAAGTAAAATACAATTTTGTCTAAATAAATGTAAAAAATAAATGCTGTTGTAGGTGGTGCAAGTAAATTTAGCCAGCACAACATTATAATGTACAGTATGAAACATAGATATTCAGTTTGACATTTCCTAAAGACTACATTTAAAGTGATAGTCCACCCAAAAATGAAAATTCTGTCATCATTCACTCACCCTCCACTTTTTCCAAACCTGTATGAGTTTTTTCTTCTACTGAATACAGCCCTCTACGAACACCTTGGCAAAGTCGCCCAGAGTGAAGATTTGGTCGCATATGCAAGTGATTTAATCGCAATGTAGAGGGTTGGAATACAAAAGAAGATATTTTGAAGAATGTTGTTAACCAAACAGTTGATGGTAGCCATCGACTTCCATGGTATTTTTTGCCATTTCCTTTTTTTTTTCTTATGGAAGTCAATGGCTACCGTCAACTATCTGATTACTAACATTTTTTTAAATATCTTCTTTTGTGATCAACAGAAGAAAATCTTTGCTATAAACTACTGCTGTCCTTTTAGGTTAGTACTTTAAATGATTCACTTATAAAACTTGTTTGTATTCGTTTGAGCGAGGTTCTAGTTGAGCGAACACGAGTAAATCCAACCATCCATCATTCTCATCAGCTGAGCATGTTTCCAAGCTGCCCGTTTTCCCGAAACTCCTGAGTAGGAGCTTTGGAAAGTTTGTTCATTGAAAAAAGTGCTGAAGGTGGTTTTCCTTTTGAAGCGCAGCGGCCGTGGCTGTGTACAGGCCTTTGTTGTATGATGACGTGATTGAAAGCTAAACATGCAGGCTTTCTAGAAGATCAAATGATATGAGTTCTTCAACCCCCCAGTGCACAGTGTTTTCCTTGGCTCAGCGCTGATGTACAGGGGTTTGAATATGCGAGTAGGTGCAGTGCATATTGCAGGCCTCACATTTCAAAGACATCCGTTTATATCGCACATACTATTTCAGGCTGTTTTAATGGCCACTGGTGGAGGAAACTGGATGTGATTTACTTTGCTGCTCCTTACGTCATTTCGAAGGAACTCTGCTCCAACTTCTCTTTTGTTCCCCAGTGTTGTATGGAGTTTGACAGCCCTATTGAAGAATGGTGGCTCTGACCAGGGGATTTTTTTTTTTTGTCATGAAGTGTTCGGGTTTTTCCAAAGAATTATAATTGGTGACGCAGCTCAGCAGAAATAAAAAGTGCTGAGCTCTGCCAGTAAAACAGATTTGCGACAGGGAGAACTCTAACAGAATCATGTCTTTCTAGCATAGCTGGGTTGACTAAATTTTTTTAATGGTAAGCTTGAACCAGTTTTGTTTCTTTTTCAACATGGCATAGTACTTTCCATTTTATTTTTATGGTTTCCTCAAAGTGTTAAGATATGCTTAAAAATATAATTGCCTTAGGTAAAAAAAAAAAGTATAAAATCTAGGGATCCACAATACATTGGTACATAGTTTTTTCCTCAATAAGCATCGGGCAGTATTGGATATTTAATTGTACTTGCTCATTTCTCCTATTCTTACATTTATAGTACATTTGCCATCATGTAACGCTCACTTAATTTAATCTGTAAAACATCAATAATTTAAAAACACTGTTAAATCTCAAAATGATCAAAAAAATTCATACTGTACATCAGTGTTATTTTAGTATCGTTTGGATACTATTATAGTTTTTATTTTTGTATTTTCTGTTTTTGTTTTATATTAGTATTTTTGTTATTTTTTCAGCATCAAGTTAAAGTAAATGAGAAATGTGGCTTTGGCAACCGTCTAAAATAAGTTTAAGTTTTATTATGTAATTTTATTTTAGTGAACATATATTTTAAGTAACAATTTTTTTTAAGGTTTTAGTTTATATATATATATATATATACAGTATATATAACTATATATTTAGGGGTGTAACGATACACGTATTCGTATTGAACCGTTCGCATTACATCAGTTACATCAAACATCAGTTGTTGGCAAAATTAAGATATTTGGCATTTCCAATTAATGTAGGCCTGTTACATTCTTATTTTTATTAGGCCTATTATTATTATTATGAAGTTACTTTTATTATTAAATAAAAATTACAATTAATTTGCCCCGCAATATTACAGCATAACTGACGCGCTGCGAGGATAACAAAAGATAAGGCTATTTGCTCCTCAATTAAAATGTTTTAAAAAAGGTCTTT
>NW_015643932.1:765008-765189 GCF_001515625.1 Sinocyclocheilus rhinocerous
CTTACTCGTTTAATAAACGTTCTACGTTTCTTATTTATTTGGTCCCAGGGTTTTTTTTCTCTTCAGCATCAAGCTAATGTAATGTAAAATAAATTTAAGGGAACTTTTATTTTATTTCAAGTAACTATTTTTATGGGTTTAGTTAAGTTTAACTTTTAAAGTTTGATTTAATAAATATATA